>NW_017279598.1:443296-538693 GCF_001594065.2 Cyphomyrmex costatus
TCTCCCTCTCCCTCTCCCTCTCCCTCTCCCTCTCTCACTTGATCTCTGTATTTTTACACATTTTTTTACTGCTAATAATCTTTCGTTTGATATCATTGTTATGTGGAAACGTGACATTTTCATACGAACTAAAAAAAATGTCGAAGTCCTGTTAGAATTGCAAAACGTACAGCAACAAACTACATTCAATGTCTCGCACAAAAATTGCTAGATACTCTATTGTTCTCTAGATAGGACAGTTAAGATAAAATTTTATAATTTTGTAGTAAATTAAAAAATAAATATAACAATTTTTATGAAATAAAAAATAGAAAATAATGATAAAAGAGCTAACGAATAAGTCATACACTGCAGACATGTAACACACAGTTGCTGCTATAATTCCGAAAAAAAGAGAAGTAAAAGTTATACAGAGAATTATAGGGGCTAAGATAAATTACGTTAAATTAAAGTCCATTAACCTAAATGTACCTCTTATATCCAAATCCATTAAACTAAATTGTCCTAAAATGCCAATATCTAACACATCCATCGTTACCTTTAATTACATTTTTGCTGTCAAATTAAATCGTTAAAAAAAGAAACTAAGATTTAAAAGTCGATAAAGAGCACTAATATTAAATTAAATTTTTTTTAAATAGTCCAATTATTAATTAAAACAATAATTTTGCTATAATTTAAAAAAAGTATACTATTAAGCTTTTTTTAACTTTTTAATTCAAATAAATGAACGCTTTGGAATCACTTGTAAATTTTTTAATCGTTATATATATATTAGTGATTTTAAAAAATTTATTTTAACATTTTAAAGTTGTTATATAGCTCTAATAGACAATCTTTTTGATTAGATTATCATATACGAAAGAGAGAGAGAGAGAGAGAGATGCAAAGTGGATGCGGGTACTCGAACGAGATGAAGAAAAGGAGCAGACTGATCAAAATAACAAGTCGAGTAATAGTGGTAGCGGCATGTAATAGCAGTAACAGTAGTATCAACGGCGGCACGTTGCAATTGCCTTGCCTCGTGTGCTGCTGATATACGAGTATGCGAGATTTCTAATTGGCGAATCGTAGCACTCGAGGGAAGATACGTGCGTACATGAGAATACGCGATTTCTTGATCTCGATCCGGAAGTATTTACATGATTCTTCTTATCACAATCCACACGTGCTTATTGAAAGATAAAAAAATGTCTATTATTACATAGATAATGCCAGGAAAAGAATCATAATTATGTAATATAACTTTTTCATATTACTTATTAATATCAACATAATAATATTACAATAACTCTAACAGACAAATAATCAATAATAAGGAGAAAATCAATTGAATAACACAAATAAGCGAAGAAATAAAGATAGAAGTAAATTTTGTTCCTACATGAAAAAAATGAAATATCTAAAAACTTATTAGTTAAATATATAGATCGTAAAATAGTTTTGTCGGACTATTAAAATATAGTTATGTAAAACACTGTAGCTAGAGATGCTAGAATATTAAATGCTTTTTCGCAGCATTGTTCTTATCATGTTTGAGTTTTTTCTATAACATTATTTTGATAGTCTAATAAAATTACTTTCAGATCTGTAACTAGCTAAATTTTTAGATATTGCAAAAAATTGTCCGTTCTATGTAATAATATTTCTGCATAAATTTTCCCATTTCCAATATCACGAAAATAAGCTAACGAAAGTTATTCTTTTATGGAAGCAAAAACTTTTCTAAGAACATATTTATTTAAAAATAAAAAAATTTAGGCAAATCCGTCTAGTAATATCATAAAAAGACAATGTATATTAAAAATGAAAAGATAATTCACGGAAACTTAGTTTAACAAATTTCGGAAAGATAACAAGCGAGATGATGTTCAGCTGAATAAAAAGAATATACTTTGCAACTTCCGGACATGTCTGCGAGCGAAAGGGGTAACAAACTTCCGCGAGAAAGTTGATTCCACATCATCTCGTGGCTTAAAATTAAACTTAATCACACGTTGGCTCGAGCTGTTTGTTCTTTTCGCACTTTCGTAACTTTCAAGAGTATCGGAGAAGAGACACGACCCTCTCTCTCTTTGAGCAGATCTCAAAGGGCGACTTGTCCTTCCGGGTAGCCGAACTTCGGGATCTGAGTCGACACACGTGCGGCAGTTGCATTCTGCATTCGGAAACGGTCAACGCTATCGTGACCGTCCGCGTATACATATAATACTTGCGGTATCGAGAGTCGACATCTCTCGATGCGCGAGACGCATCGAAACGGGAACGAAACGCACGCATGCTTACATGCATGTCCGCACGCACGTATGCACGCACGCAAGTTAATGGAGCGTATGAATATCATTGCCATACGCCCAAAGTTCAAAAAATGTTCGAATAAACACGAGTGAATATTCCTTTAATACTTTGGAGTAAACGGTCGGTTTATTAAACTCATTTCATCATAAATCTTTTTGTAAAAGATATTAAGTAATTTTAATTTGTTTTATGTTACATCTCTCTGAAAATTTAAATTAAAGTAGATTAAATTGAATTAAATTTCATTTAAATTAAATTAATTCATATTAAAATACTTATTGTTAGTATTAATTATAATTTTTCTCATATATTATGTCATTTAAATTTTATGAAATTAGTGCTTTTTAATGAATTGAATAATTAATTTTTTTAATATTATAAATAATTTAAAATAATTTAAATTAAATGGGGATTTTACGGATTCAGCGTTAGTAATGCTATTACAGATTTTGGTATCAACTCATAAAACTTTTAAAACTCGTTCAATGATGTGATTGTCTTTTCTGTATAGGTATTATATCAGAAAACATAGGTAATTCGCTAAGACACTTTGGCACTATGTAAATTGCAATTGCTTATAACAGGTAAAGATAAGCCTTACATCATTGTGCCGTTGACAAAGTTTAGATGATCTATAAGCTGTCGTATAGAATTGACCATATTTCTCTTAGTAACGCGAAGATCAAAGACTCAGAGATTCGTGACAACGAATATATCTATAGATCCAATGTCACGACAAAAGTTTAACGCGCTGGCACGTGAAAATGAGTCTTTAGGATCCAATGTGATATTGGATACCAAGTTCCCAAGAAAGCAACTGAAAAGAGCCGCGTGATCCATCATCCACGCGCGACATATTGTGTCGTGCGATTTTTATTCGGTATTTGTTTTTTCATATCCATTTTGTTTACGAAATATTATACCCCCGGCGTAATGTAATGACGGGCACGGTGTGGTGTGTAGCCATGAGGAAGATATATCGCCGTATCGCGAGGCACGGAAAGCGAATGTTTACGACGTGCCGAGTCGATCGCCGAAATCTTAGAGGTGGAGGATCACGAACGAGACTGGAATGACAAATTATTTCCCCGCAGTGAGTCCGGATTGTCGTAGTCATGCGAGTCCGGATTAGACCACGTAATCGACAAGCGATCCATCAAGATATAGCGATCTGACACCAAATGCGATCTTAATACGCCCAGCCGACCGTTCGATACTTCCGAAAGTTTTTGATACTTCTATCCAATCGTTGAAACGTAATCTCTGTTGTATAATACAACACTTTTGGATTCTGATATGTAAATTCTTATGAATCTGAATTTTGTAATAAATATAAATTGTTGCAAAAAATATAAATCATTGTATGAAGGGAAGAAAAATATCTCTATTCCGAGAAAGAAATATTAGGTTTGTGAAATTAATTCATGTAAAATTTTTACTTAGTTTATAATCATTTTAGTTTACAAATTCTTATGAATCTAAATTTAATATTCATAACATTAAGACGATTTACAAGTAAATAAAAGAAAATAAATCATTACACGAAAAAAACATATTTACTTTAGAAGAAGTAGTTATATAATTAATTTATATATAAAGTCTAGTTCATAAGGATTAATTAGTGTTGTAACAATTCTTTCTACTGTTCCAAATTAGCGGTTTTGGATAATCGCGAATAAATTTAATAAAATCGTGATATTATCTAAAATGTTTCAATGCCGTTGCTCAAACGTTCACTATCACCAAAATGAAAGCAATTTTGGGAGCAAAGTGAGTTGTGAAGGAGCTTCGAATGTGACGAGAATTGCTGAAGAAGAGTAAATCTATCTTTTGCTACAAGCTTCTCTCTTAGTATTTCCTATCTCGTACCATCATTAAAGTTACGAGAGATGCGGAGAAAAGAAATCGCGACGTTCTTTCATACAATGCGAGTAAAAGGTATCCGTGTAGAAAAAGAGTGCAAATTTTGTTTCGCGCAAAGATTAATTAAATTGGAAATAATAAATCATTCTATTATGTTTTTGAAAACAGTCAAACAAGCGATTTTGGTTTTAATTAAAATTAGTACAAATTAAGAAGTAAAAATAATATAATTGACATAATATTTGAAAAATGCCTCAATTGTCTTAGTACCTATGACATAGAAGAAAACAATAAATGGCAATTATAATAATTCAATTAAAATTTATAGCACAATTTAACTATAATTTTCGGTGCTAATTATATATATTTTTTTGATAAAATTAAAATGATTAACTATCCTGACCATAATTATATTATCTTACAATTCTAATTAAAAAGTACTAAACACTTTTCTCTCAGTGCACTTTTAAATATTTTTTTAACAAAATTAAATAAGTATAAAATACTTATTAGAGTCAAGTTGTTAAAAAAATGTGTAAAAATTTATTTATTACAAAATTTTAACAAATTTAATGTATGTATCAACCCTTCATTTTGGATTCTTATCAATATATCAGATAATAACAATAATAAGTATAAATAAAATGTAAAATAACACATCTTGATTGTGGATCTGGTCAAAATGTAGCTAAAAAGGTTTTCAACAAAATATTATATCGCAACAATTTATATCCTCAAATTTTCAAATTAATAAACTCAATGCGTGATGACAGATACAGTTTTAACACTTAAACCGATCAACGTAATAAGTTTCGAATTGTCAGATTTGATAAGCGTTGAAATAAAGTGTAGATCTTTTATAATAGTATCGACTGTTAAATACGTAATATCTTTAACAAAATTATTGCCTTTCTTTAGTTTATTAAATTCCACATAGAGAAAAATCTATTATAATTATAAATAAAGATACAATTATAATTTTAACGTATCCATTGCAACATATTTTTGTTTTATATTTGCATATACTAAGACACGTTATTAACACTCAAGTGATAAGTTAACTTTGCAGAAAGTCTGACTAAGCTACGTAATCCGCACTTTTCGCCATTTTCTTCATGAAAATAGCGCGTGTTAGGCGTTGATCGAGTAGTCAGAATGATGAATGGACTATTGAGTTCGCACAAAGAGCCGTCGTTGCAGAAGTCTTGTATGATCGGCTCTTTTTACATCGAATTATTTGACAAATACTATTTATGCGATAGCTTTTTACACTCTAGCTTACACTGTAATATCAATGCTTGCAATCGATTACGAATCGATATTCATTCATGGCAGCAAATTGCGAACAAAGGAAAGATATCGTTACTAATATAACGCATATTGTTCCTGATTTGTGTTAGTCAAATGCGACAAATTTTAATATTACAGATAAAAGACTGTATCTCGTTTCATTAATCAATTATATTTTATAACGTAAAACTTCAATTTCTCACAGAGAATATTTAGTCGACAATAAAGATTAAGAAGCTCCTCTCTTTTTATTATTAAATGACAACAGACTGGTTAGCTAGGTAGAAAATGGCAATATTAAGCGTGCTCTTATAATCTCGAGAAGAACAGTAACAAAAAGTGACTACTTCATAACAGCACGACAATGAAGAGAGAGAGCAATTTAGTACTCACAATCAGTCCTTCTTTCGTTAAGAGGAAACCCTTTTAAGTACATACCGAAGAGGCCAAGCAAAGTTTTGCACTTGCTCAATGAGTCTCGATTAAAGAATGTCTTGCGTGAAGCGCGTATCAGACTTGGAAATTGAGATTTGAAAAGTTATAAGATTAAAATTCAATTAATCAGAAAAATAGATTAAAATTAAAGTTATCTGATTGATCGAATTTCAAATTTAAGTATACATAATCGTTTTTATCTTAATAAATCTGAATAAACACTATAATTTAATACGAACTTAATGACACGTAAAATTCGACAAAAAGGCTAAATACAAATATGCAGACGAGTTGTGCAAATTATATTAAAAATGCACGACGTGTCGTATCTTAGTATTATACGATGAGCGGGGGTTGTACTAATTAAAAACACAAACATAAACGTATTGCGGGACCGGTGTAATTAAATTCAACGGTATTAATTATCTCGCGACGAAACGCAGTCGGGTGTTTAGAAGAGAGCATTCGAATCTGCAAAGAGTTTCGAAGACAAAGAACAAAGGGTCGGTCTGTCAAGGGTAATATTCGAGGGCTCCACGGTGCGGCCAACGCAAAGCTAGCGTTAATTAACAATTAAAGTTATTACGTCCATTCGGTTCCGGACGGACGACTTTTCTACTTATGCTTCTCGTATCCGCGTGCGCGCACACGCACACGCACGCAAACGGGCACAAGAAAAAGCTTGCCTAGCACGTTCGGAAGCAGCACGCGCATATATTTGCATTTTACGATGCGTCTAATTGAGCTGTTCGTTATTTTGTCGTGAGACGATTATCGGTGCGCGAGCCCGTACGACGCATTTTATCGTCGTCCGTTACACGATCCCGGTGTTCCGGATCGAGAGAAAAACGACGAAACTGATCGTGTCGTAGAGCGATAAAAAAATCGTTGCCACCGAATACGTTACTGTTACCGGAACATACGTATTTATTTTTAGATGCGACAGTAATTCGCTACGGTAATCGGTGGAGCATAAGGAGAGTTTACACGATTCACGCTGAATTAACTATGATTAATTATTCTGCTAATTATTCCGGTATTCTAGTTATTATTTACACGGTTCATTGAGAATTCATACGAGGCTCATTGGACGTGTAGTTGAGTGTTATGTTTCATGTTCACACCTTTATTTAACGCTTAATTAAATTGGAATAAATAGAGTCGAAATTGGTAAACGTCTCATACTGAACTTTATTCACCGAAGATCGTATTCGATGTGAAGAAAAAGTATGTATAAAATATAAAATAATTAGATATCTATCTACATTCTTATTAATTTAAAATTTTATTAAATAATTTTTTGTAAATAGATTTTGTTGTAATTATTGAAAATATTTTTATATCAATTTTTGATAAAATATAGTCAAAATCGGTAGATGTTTATTACTAAATTTTATTCATCAAAAATTATTTGAGAAAAAGTGAAATAATTATTTATTTACCTACATATTTTATTGGTTTTAAATTATGTAAAATAAATGATATTTTTAAGTAAGTAGACTCTATCATACACTAATTGTATAAAATGATTATAAATTATTTTTTACGTAAAGAGTAATATATATAACATACACGGAAACAATTTGGGAACAAAAGTACTATTAGAATACTTAAAAATTTAGCTAAACACAGATCAGATGATAATTACAATTAACTATCAAAATTATTAAATTGGATGCCGAAGCTGATTGCTAGAATGTCAAATCGTGTTTGAGTGTCCTAATTACTTTAATAGTCGTATAGGAAAGGAGGAACTATGAAACTATTTTGCTTTATTGAAATAACTTAGTATTATAGATATTCATATAACATAATTATAATACTTTAAATTCAATATTTGTTAGACATAAGATGATACTAATTATACTAATTATACTATAGACAAAAGTTTTTTTGAATATATAGAACGAACGTAATTTTTAAAAAACTGAAGAGGAAAAAAGTTGCAATTATGAAATAAAGAGGAAATACAAAGAATACTATATATATATATATATATATATATACAACTATGTATATATATATACAATATATAGTATAATATAACTTTATATGTCGGTTACATGGATAAATTTCGTCACTAAAAGTTTAATTATAACTTACCGTTTGAAAGCCATATTCAAGGCTTCTAAACTAAATTGAAATTATAAAATATATAATACCAACGTACTTCTCAAAATTACGTATAGAGTATACACCTGTTAAATTGTTTGCTGTATGCAAACTGAAATGTAGCTTTTACAACAACATAGCAAACACTAAATAGCCAGTGACCATGTTATAACGTTGAAACAGACTATGAGAATGCAATTTTGATGGTCGCCTCGAGAATGCAACGCAAACTATTGTATATACCCACAAGATATTATGGTATTCTCACGTATTCCATAACCGTCTCTTATCCTCTAATTATTTTCAAATTTGTATCTAGCTAAATTTTCAGATGCTTCAACAAAATTGTCTTTTCTGTGTCATTAAAATAAGAATTATTGTAAGAATTATAACATTTTCATAAAAGAGACGCGTAGATTAATTAATGCAGCTTTTCCGTTCTTTCATGGTACAGCCCAGAATCTATAATTGAATCTCTAAAACGGTAATACTTAAGGGGTAGTCAGAAAGTCACTATAAAAGAAACCAGTTTAACGATATAGCGAGTGTGCCACCACAAAATCACGAGAAAAAGGAAACTCTGAGAGACAGAAAAATCATGATTCGTAGAATATGTCTACCTGTCGGAATCTATAATGAGATCTAAAGTCTGTTCAACCAAAACACGACGCAAGTGACAGAATTTCAAAGGGCGAATAATTTCTCAAGAATACATTATACATATATAACCACTTAATGAGTGGATCGTTTAAAATGTTATATAATTATAAAATATATGTGTATATATATACATATATTTTTTTATTTATAAAAAATATATACATTTTTTATACAAATTATATTTTACATTTCTTTTTCTTTCTCTATCTGTGTGTTTAAATATCCATACATATTAAATATATATATATATTATATATATTTTTTTTAACATGAATATTTCGCAAATTTGCGCGATTTAAAAATTGGTTCTATTACGCGATTGGATCATCCTAAATATTTTAAAAATTTGATACCTCGTGATGACCATTCCGAGAGGAAAAACTCAAATTTCCAACGCTGTATTATAAAATATCCATCGTAAATGCTGCGTGCGTAAAAAAACGAACATGCATAAAATATAAACACTCGATGCGGCGAATCGTTGGAACTGACTGTGTGTTCGCGGCCACAAAGCATTTCTCGTCTCGTGTTATTAATGGCATCGCCTGGTATTTTACGAGATTCCTTTTGCAAACCCCTGTTCACAAACAGATATAGGCGCTTCATTCCCAGCATACAGTAGATACAAATCAATTAAATATCAGCTAAAGCTGCATCAGCGGAAAATATTTACTTCACCGAATCGATCGATGAATTTCAAAAAGTTAGTTAATGTTGTGAAATATCAAAATTTACTAAAATTTTAGTCATATTCGATTTATTTCCTAAGTAAGTATAAATAAGTATAAAACCGATCTTTATAGGAGATCGATAGAGCATGGCTGTTCCATTTACAAAAATTTATTGGAGAACACCAAGGAACAAGTGAAAAACAGAAACGCAGGGAAGCTTGTTTGCGAACTACTGTAAAGCAAACAAATAACAGTGCAAGTTGCAAAAAACAACTCGTCGGAATGCTGGCGGGCACATTTGTCTAGAAATACGAATCATCGAAACTATGGTCCGGCATTGTGCTTTTTGCAAATTAAAAGTTCTATGTGCAACAACTCTCGCGCGTTCGCGCGCGCGATATGGAACGCGATATATATTTTTTATTTCCTGGCCTAGAACCGCTCGTGCGTTTCGCTGACAACCATGCACCCGCCGGCGCTCGCGCTCGTTTATATTTGTTTATCGATTGTTGCTCGCGTGACAAAATGCCGGCGAGAGGAAGAAGTATAAAATAGTCATACGCGGTCCCTCGCCACGGCAGCAACAGAATTGAATTAAACGCCAGTGATGTCGAGTCAAAAAATCATAAAGCATATAGAAGAGGTCGAAATGGTTCATGGAAAGAACGGTTTTGCTGAAGTATATATATCATCTAAAAATTTAGCTATAAATATAAATCTGAAAATAAGGTTTGTTTAACTATCAAGATCATTATATAGAAAGCTCATTGCTAAAATATCAAAATCTTATTTCAGCATGACTCATCATAATTGATTTTTTACAGTTTTACAATTTTACGCAAATATTTTGATAGACTAACAAAATTATTTTCAAATCTGTAGCCAAATTTTTCAGCATTTCAACAAAATCATTTTTTTTGTCATATTTCTGAGATAAATTTATTTAAAGAATAAATGAGAAACAAACTTCCAAAATGTATTTCGTCGTAAATTTCATTTTTTTTAGTTAGAGATGAAATAGTGTTTCGGTGTCGAGAGATTCATATTTTAAGTTACTCTACGATCCGACGATGTTCTGAAAGCATTTCTACATAATCAATTTATGAAAAAAATCTTGATTCGAAGTGCATTGTCTCCTTTAATTAGAGCCAAATAAAATATATTTGTTTAATATTTTTAGCAACTTTTTTTATCAATTTTTGTTGAACATTTTATATCTTACTGATTGGCAAATTGTTACTCTTTGTAAAGCGTAAATTTTTATTATGACTTTCTCTTTCTCTCTCACTCCTCTTTATTTTTCTCGCGCGCGCGCGTATTTTCTAAAAATTATAAATTTTAGACAAAACGCGCATTTTAAAAAACTGCTCCTCAAATATACACACATATACACGCGCACACGTGTTTAGTTTAACATCTACCTTTGACCGAAAATGACACTTCTCTCGTATTTATGTAGATGATGTATTCACATAAATGATTTTGTTTCTAATCTTACTATTGTTCATTCTGTATATGTACTCTCAAATTTTCATATTTAGGAAAAAATTCTTATTATATAAAAGAGAATACTATTTAAATATGATCTTATTTATATCGTATTTATAAGTATAACAGAACTCCTAATTTATCGCATTTTCTCGGAAAAGACAGTAATAAAAGCCAAAGGAAAATTAATACAATATAAAAACTGTTATAAAAATAAATATTATTTTTCAATAAAACTGTTTTTTTTTAAATTTATTTTTTATTAGATGTAAAATGTTTATGTTAATTTAATGTTTGTATTAATTTATGTTTGAGATTTATCGTCAAGGCTATATGAAAGAATGAGTTTCGTAATATTATAGATAACAATCGAAACGTAAAAAAAACACGGAATAAACTGCAGAGTAATCTTTTATATGAAATTGTTTTTTAACATAAATAAATTGCAATTAGCAAATTTAGTTACCAAAGCGATGCTTCTGTCTCTGCTTCGTTGGTATCTCACGCAAATCATTTTATTACTACTATATATATGAGAATTTACAAATTTATTATATGTGAATTAGTAACTTTAAAGTGAAATTTTGAAATTTACGCTTGTCTTTATTCCGTCACGCGGTACACCGATCTATCACTGTACATCTCTTTGACGGTATAACACTATAACAAAACAAGTATAAGATATTCGTGTTTACAGAGCTATTCGCGCGAAAAATTGCCCAACATTCCGGTGTCGCACGTTCGTCCTTCTGATCGATTTCCGGCATCTGCGACACGATACACAATACTTGATGCGATATCACACTTGGTCACGATGACGCCGAAAGACCGGATATAAAACGCGGATGTCTCATCGCATATTCAACGGCATAAAATCACACGCGATATAATTGAGCCGATAAAAAGGCATGGTCGCGCGTGATATTCTCTTTTTTTTTTTTACGACACGTAACGGCCGAAATCTGAGAGAGAATTCCTCCCTACGTTTGCCCGCCGCCTTTCGACCACTGGCCACGGTGATATATGAAGCGGCCGCGGACCCCCCGCAGCCAGGGTTACGAACCTCCAAATTGATTCGAATCGTTCCTCGGCCATAATGCTGGATAACTAATGACGCTCACGCGCCCTCGATATTCTCGGACAGGTATGAGATCTCACGCGCGCGTACGAAAATCTCCTGGTACAACGGTACTGTAAAGCCGTTTGAATTGCGTCAGGTCACTTGATCGATCGTATGTACATTTCTTCACTTCGTATATAACATCGAGCAATTTTTAAGGAGGAAGAGCAGTATAAAAATATTAAATCTCCATAGTATTTAGACTCCTATTCAATCATCACACTATCTCAAATTGTGACATCAGAAGCGAGAAAAGATTCTTGCAAAATATATATATTAATATGAAATATGTTTTACAATAAAACAATACTTACAAACGATAGAACTTATATGAAATATACTTTCCTTTTATATCGTTAATTATTATTAAATTATCACATATTTGAAAAAGTGATGAGTGAACAAGTATTGATATTCGAAATGTTGCCCAAAATTGAATCTTATATCATCAATCAAGTGTTTTAGACTTGATCTAAAATCACTCTATTAGAAAGTTCATAGTTTTCTGATACTTTATTACTTTCTAGAAACAAAACAAATATGTATATATATGTATTTAATGTTACAATAAGCATCTGTATTTCAACATGTTGATAAAATATATCGAAATATATAAAATAAATCGAAGCACGCTTTTTTACGATGTAATAATGTGGTTGCACTCGCAAATGATGCGTTCACTTTTTTGCACTCATCGTCCGAAGTGCGATTTCAATATCCGCAATGTGACACATTAACCGGCTAATCATGATCGTCTGCATGCAGATACATATTAATTGGCACGCAGTGTAAAAAAAAAGCCTGATATATGGCCAGAGCGTCAAAGTAGCCGGGTACCTCCATAGGCGTCGTCGATATTAAATTGAAAAGTAATATCGAGATCGAAGTGTGACATAATTGCCTGTACATTGGCTCATATGCGCGCACGTCCGGCAGGGTAATTACAAACTGCAGCTTCCCACATGAACGTGCTTGATACGCGGACCGGTCGTCTTCTCAACGAGCTATCGGCTTTTAATAATCGGCCGTAAAACTCGTTAAGATGCCACCGGTTAATCGATGTAATGCAAGCATTTCACCTCTAATTGGCGAAATCGAGGTCTCAATCGGAACACCGAAAAAGAGTCGGCGGCGACGTCTCGTGGACTCGTGCACGCAGCTTCTTAACGACTAGTAGAGTGCGCACACTTAATGTCATTAATACCTTTACTTTGTAACAAAGATGATGAAAATGCTTTTTAAATAACATAAAGAATGTCTGATGGTGCAATAACAGCTGAGAAACCAATGGAAGATCAAAACGACTTTCAATATTGTGAACACTTACAATACAATATTTGTAAAAACTGATCTTGATGTTACGGAGAATTTAAAGACATTGAACTTAAAATAAATTATATAGTCAATTCAAATTCCAACTCTATACACAATTTATTTCCATTGAAATTATTTTATATACATGAAATAAGCTTCTCAAAAATTTAATAAGATATATTATAAATTTAAATTAATTATATTATAATGAAAAAGGACTGAAAACTATCAATTAAATGATTAAGAAGATAACAATAATCAAAGTAAATAACTAGAAAAATTGAAGTTTCCTGACATAAAATTTTTTTATCTGTCGCTACATTATTCTTCTTAGCTTTTTAATCACTCGATTACTCACTACTGATTACTATATATATATACAAAATACATCGTTACAATAAAAAATAAATTAATCAGTCTATCAGCAAAATGTAGAAATATAAAATAGAATACGTATTCATTCTTTCAATTTAAACTGTTTTATTTAGATTTTATATCACTGACTTGCAAAAATGTTAGAATTCCAGAACTTGTGTATTTGTCAAATTAGTCTAAGCACCAAAGTTTTTTTAGTAAACATAAATCATATGTTTACCAATCACAGAAAAATCAGCGTCATTTTCAACTTTTTTCTTCATTTTAACAGCATATGATTAAAAATGATAGATGTGCACATTTCATGTTATGAAATACATATTAATAGTCGATGCATTAATGTGTGTGCAATGGGATGTGTTAGTAGACGTGATATAAAAAAAATTTGATCGAGTGCGTGACACCCACATCATAACGCTAATGATGGCGATGCGCATGACAAGTTAGCGTGTGCATTTATCGAGATGTAAATGGAAAAGACGAAGTAAATGAAAAAAGAGAATATATAAAGAAGATATATAAGATATTATTTCAAGTTCTCCACTTATTATTTTATTTATAATAAAAGAGAAAAAACATATGAAGATCTGACTAAAAACAAAACAATTAATTATCAGTGGAATGATAAGGTATACTTATATATATAAAAAAAAGTTTTAATTTAAACAAATTTTTTATGAAATTCTTTCATATAATTTATAATTATATGCATTTAGATTTTTAAAAAATTTAATATTTTTCAAAATACGTAGATATAAAATAAAGTATTTTTGTAAATTGTATAATAAAATATCTTTTACTGTACACATGAACGAATTTGACTGGATAAAAAAACTGTCTTTAATTTTTATTTAAAGAATAAAATATTATAAATTTTGTAAAATATTCTTGGAAAATATATATCTAATTATAAATTATATAAAAAACAGTGAGAGAAAGAGAGAGAGAGAGAGAGAGAGAGAGAGAGAGAGAATTGTCTAAAATATTTTTATATAAATCTTATTGTTTCAAAAATTGACTTAGAATCAAATATAATAGAGAGAGAGAGAGAGTTCTGAGAGACTGATTTACTTTTTAAATCTTAAAATGGATACGTATAAAATATACATGTCTCTTATAGACTTTTGTGTTTGATAATATATTTTAAGTAAAATCAAATCGGTTTCAAACAGTTGTAATATGTTTTTTATAACGTATAATAATATGTATATATGCGTTTATACGTCGGTAGTATACATATACATATATACACGTACATGAACAACATACATACATACTGCTTACATACTAAATCCTCTCAGAGTTCTATGTAAAGAAGATGGAAAAAGATAATACACGATAAGCATAGACAGCGCTAATAAATACAAAGAAGGATATAAAGATATTAACGCAATCAGAAGAAAACAAATCACAACGAAGTTGCTAAATACTTAAAATGAGAAAAATAAAAGTGAGAAATATTTTGTATTGCTTAAAGAGAGAGAAAAAGAGAGAAAGAGAGAGAGAGAGAGAGAGACTCTCCACTACATAATCATACTCAATAATTAACTAGCGCATAAAGATAGCACGATGTCATTTCAAATAATTTTAATTGCCTCTATGCTGTGAAAAATTAGATCAGTCAGAGAATTAGTTCACCGATCATGTTGCGACTATCGATTAATTTTTAGATCCGATAAGCCATAAATGTACCGGCAGAGATCATTAATGTAATACACCATCCACTTGCTCTTCAATTACAACGCCTGAATGTTCAGCAAAAAGCGAGCACGGCGAAAAGAGATGAGAAAGCAAATCGTCGACGACGGAGATAATCGAATGTTGCTGCAACGAAGATATGACCAAGAATTATTACGACAAACGAGGCGCCGTGTCCGGATGCCAAGACAGCTGATATTATCCTATTAGAATAAATGTAAAGCAGGAGATAGCATTTCCCATCTTCCTTTCTTTCAAACTCATCTCTCTCTCTTCCTCTCTCTCTTAATTTTTTCTTTCCCTTCCTCTCTCTCTCTCCCTTGGTACAGCTTTACGTTTGGCTTGGCACAGGGGTGGAAAATAGGAGCCGACCGAAGCGCGGTAGGGCGCATTTACATGATATGAATATAATGGAGAGGGCTGGGTCGCCGGCAAACTCGAGCTACAAGAGAGCACTACCTGTTGAACGAAGAGTCCGGGGATCACCGGTGACCCACAGAATGTATTCGGGGTCGTCGGTAGGCTCGTTGTCGACTGCTATAACGGGTCATTTCACGAACTTTAACTGCTTATCGAGACGGACGAGCAGTCGCAAGAATAATTTACGATTTACACTTGACGTTAGAAGATATACGAGATTACACAAATCAGACAATGCAGTCAGCATTATTATGCAATTTCAAGATTGACTAAATAGAAATGTGCTAAATAGAATATTATGCATTTCAAATACCTTATACATATATATATATGTGTAACAATAATTTTCTAGACATAATATTGATAACTTTCTCTTAAAAGGAAAAAAATATTCACTAAGAATTAAAAGTTTCTTCAAAGATATTGTCTATTATATTGGTTTTATTTGGTACCGATATAACTTTACACTTTCTTTGTTAAAACTTTTATGTCAATATTGTATTTGCATCCTATTGAGTAATTTCAGCACGTAGTTTCTTATACTCACACCAACAATTATCGCTGCTCACAAGCGCGATATACCGTGCACATAACGAGATAATGATCTTTCCTCAGCTTTCAAATTAAATAGGATACACGTTTCCACGAGCAATATGTGTGCAGGCGCGTATTTACGTTTCGTTCCTCGCATCCCATCTGCCTAATTAAGGGTTATCCGAGTACGTCTAATAGGATACCAGCATATCGTTGCCCACGCCAAGCCTCGAAGAGCGAAGACAAAATTCTCTATCCTATAAATATGTATAGGATAAAGTGCGCGCGTGCATCTTGTTCGGAGAAAAATCCGAAGATACTTTTTTCGTTTCCCGCGATTCCATAATCTCTTGCTTCTTCAATGTTCACGAGCAAGTAAAATCTCATCCGCTCGTAGTTAGATGTGTAAAATTTCTATAATAATTTCTCGACTGTATATACAGTCGCACTAAAGACAAACAAAATACGTTATAAATTACAAAACGTAATGACATAAATGTAAAGGTGATCCTACACGGTCAACAATACCGTCAGTAAAATAAATACCGACGACCAATAATATATTGTCAGCATTTAACAATATTACAGATCGTATGTGGTTAATGTTGACGGATTGACATAGAGTAACCGTGACCTGGATTTTGATTCTCGAGCATCAATATCGCTTTATTAAGATCCATGTCACAATATGTCACAGTGCAATAAATAATGTACGCAGAACTAGAATAAAAGATACTGTCAATAATACTGGTCGTGTAAGGTTGTAAAAATACTAAAAATACTGTCAGTATTACTGATCAGTATTATTAACCGTATCGAGTTACTTTAAGGCGCCCTTTTGATGATCGCTTAAGTATTTTTGTTGCGATCAGATCTCTGTCCAATATCATTTCCCATTCCTCGATTACGACGAGCGATTCCGACTATATCGCGATCCCTGAGATTGCAATTTTCAGGAATAGCGGGCAGGTTGCATCTCGGGAGACGAGAGACTAGCTGCCTCGTAAAAATCGCTTTCGCGATCCCGGGGGCGGGAGATCGGAAGTGAGGAACTGCGACGGACTTAAAGTGAGATGAAGAGAATGAGCATGATGCGCAAGAGAAGAAGAAAGAGAAGGAGAGTGGCGGAGGCAATATAAAGGGGCAATAAAATCACGACGACCAACAATACTGGCAGACTTGGCCCACCGCCTTCAGTTTCACCTTACATCTTCTAGCGTTCTTCATTTCTCTTCTTCGCCCGATGCTTCTTTCTCCTCCTCGTGGGTACTGGCGAACGTGCAGCCTAGGTCAATTTTATTTGCCATGTGTCCGTGCTTCGTATAGGTAACTTCAATGTGAAAGTTTTGAAATTTCAACTTTACGGACTACAACGGACCCCCATCGGGAAATCGACCTCTATCGGAGTTCGACTGAGAGAAAATTTGAAGAAGAAAAAAGGCGCAACCACTCTTGGCAACTTTGCACTACGTTTGCTCGCAAAACAAAATTTACATTCGATCTGGGAAGTGAGAAAATAGTTAAAACGAAATAGATTATTTTAGAGACATCAAGTAAAATATATGAATGTAACAACTAGTTTTGCAAACGTTCGTTTATTTGACGAAAAAAAAATATCCCGAATGTTCTTTTATTTCTACATTATGGTATCACAAATCTGGACCAATATTTATATTAAAAAATTTGAAATGATAAAGAATTGAAAAAAATGTTCTGGAAAAGTATATAAATATAAATATATATATATACATATTTTAATTCTAAAATTTGACTTTTCCATATCCATAAATATATCCATATATAATTGTCTTCATTACAAAACAGTCATTTTGCTAATATTTATAAGAAAATGTCATGATTCGTTGTTACTTGTAAAAAATGAATATAATTTTACTTTATCAATATTAAGAAGTTTGCATTTTAACATTTAATAATTTAATATATCTAGAAATCAAATTAATACTAATATAATAATGATAATAATAGAACATAAAGTATATTAAATTAATAAATAAAAGTAATTAATTTTGTTGATTATATAAAGAATTAAGAACAATTATTGATGCACACGCGGAACGCGATTAATTTTAATTCTTGTCACACAACTTCCTATGAGACAGTAGCTGTCTAAGGAATCGTTAAAGAGCAAAAGGAAGAACGTTTGAACAGACAGTACGCGCAGAACAGGCGCCGTTTTCTCGGCACGAGCGCATTGACATCATTGGAACACGAAGCACGATCGCTCAAGCGCCTGCTATATCCTATTATACGTTAATGATGAGTCGGCCAACTGACTTGTAATAGCACACGCTGTACATCATTAAGCATCGTAACCACAATATTTATGATGTTGTTGACATAGAAAAGTAAAAGTCCTAGTAAACATCAACTAAACATAAACATAATATAAAGAAGTAATATAAATAAGTATAACATAACATCAAATATATAATTCCACACTTAACTGTTATGTAACAAGTGTGTTATTATTAGTGCTCAGACACAATAAAAGGAATAAGTAAACCTCTGTGAATAAGTAATGAAGAGCAAGAAATAACAGATTACAGTCTATCAGAAATCATGTATTTCGATGTATTCAGTTTCTAGCAGATTGGAATCTGTTATTCTTCGCTCTTTATTCCTTACTCTTTTCATTATATCTGAGCCCTTTCATTTCAATTATTGAAGGTAAAATTGTAACATTGATGATATATTATTTTTAATTGGTTATTAGGATAAAAATGAATATATTACACTCAAAAAATTGAAAAATTAATTAATAAAAAGAAAAGACCGCATGAATATCTATTTTCTCTGATAAAAATTGTTAGTGAGAGATTATATTTGTACTCGCGCGTTTATGAAGAGTTTTATCAAAAAATTTGATTTTAAATATTAATTATACCTAATTAAATTTAAAAAATTCTTAAAGAAAATAAAATTAATAATAAAAAAAACTCTTAGTCGATTCTCGAGGATCCATGTTTCTTTATAGCACAAAAATATATGTAATTCCTGTTATGGGTTAACAATATTCTCAATTTCTTGCTTAAAACAACAGTAAATATCCAATTGTAAAAGAACGGAAAATATTTTTATACAAATAAAAAATATTTCAATAAATATCAAAAATTGATTACTAGTTACATGAAAGAAAATGCGGTAAGTGCAGCGATGATCACTTTGATATATGAATAATCAGAAGCGAGATAGAGAGTTAAGCCAAGATAAAAGGGTAAATCTATATACCACATGTTTAATTTGACCGTACCACTTCCATCCCTGTCGGATATTTCGATGATTAGCCAGCGTCATCGCTCTGCTCAAAACGCTATTAAAACTCACATAAGCCTAAAGCTACCACCGTTGCGCTCGCTAAAAGCTCAGGCTTATTATATGCATGGATAGCCGAACATCCAGATAATAGCAGTCCCATTCGCTTTGAATAATTTGCTGGCGTTTCGAAGTCCAGCGCTAACCAACGAGACCTCCCTCGAGCGTTCTCTCCCCCACTACCTCGTCTAGAAAACTTTCGATCCTCGATGCAACATCGTTATTAAGAGTAGTTCGTAATTAGCTGCCGCTAATAACTCACATGTACTTGCGCGTTTTATACGCACACACATAGGAACTATGGACGAACGAGAACGAGAAGGAAAGAGGGAAGGAAAGGTAAAGACAGGATGTACGGTGCAGGCGACCCTCCCCAAGAATGCCATTGTGCTTTACAATATCCACGAGCTATGAGCAAGGTTATTAAAGGGCTGAGGTCGCGTCTAAGGTTAAGGGGAAAAGACGGCTGTGACCGCGCGAAACCTTTAGAAAGAGAAAGAGCTTTCTCCTCGCACACAAACCACATGCGATCTAACGCTTACTCTTGCTTGTACGCAAGCTCTGTGTATACGCTTTTATAGGAGAACGTTGAAAATATGCGAGTTGAGATCAAAGCTCGAGACCCGAGCCTAACCAGGAAGGATGGTCCCGTACGCGTGCTCTACGAGCATGGTTTGGTACGATGAAAATGCGCTTTATAAGACCAACAAGTCGGAAGAGTCAGGACTTTCGCACCTATACTCAAGGGATGAAGAGACGACGAGGTTTGAAAATGAATGTCATTCTACAGTCGGCTGCGCTTGCAAAATCGTGATTATCTACGTTAAAACACGAAGGGGCGTGCTTAAAGTGAATAAGAAGGCAACGTGAAGGACAATAGAATGCTTATTTGATGCTTGTTTGATGCGGTGCTTTCACGAGGAAAATACAAGTTGAGAGAAAGCTTTTGCGCGCGTTTCGGATTTTGCTCTGTTGTTTACTGGTGCGTATGCAGGTTTTGTCAATTTTTGTTTCAATTAATGTTAGGTTTGAAAGTCCTCGACTAGAGCTAGCTTAAAGCTTGCAGATTTCTCGAGTAAACAGGCTATTGATTCGTGTAATAAATAATGCTTTTGCTAGCGTATCACGAGCAATGCTTCGATTGGAACGTTCACGCTCCAAGAAGCAGACCTGATAACGATGAAAAATGTCTCGACTTTTTAAATGCATAGATACATTTAAACGCTAACGGAATACAAGATCTGTGCACGCGGTTATAGTCCCGTAAATTGATCGCTTTGCGCGCGACATACGACGAGAATATAAATTTCTCCGAATGAACAAAAATCATATAATGACCGCAATAAACTTTCGCGTGTTCGAACCACTTCAGTATCAAATTGCTATCTTTTCATTCTTATTTATTAACCATCAACCGTTGACGCACGTCGTTATGCTAAGATAATCTTTAAAAACAAGCAAAATTGAAAAAAAAATCTTCAGCTAAATGTTCAGAATTTGCGTTCTAAAAGCTTTGAAAATTTGCACTGGTTGTTCAGGCAATATTATTTTTCTTATTTTTATTTAAAAGATGATATTCGTTATAATATTTTGAGAAATTTAAAGAAAACGCAAATTAAATGAATGCTTAATATGAGAATCTCAAAACAGAAATCAAAAGTCATGAAGCCTAAAGAGTTTCAAAATTATATATAACATAATTCATTTTTGAACTTTCGTGAACAAAATCATTGAAATTAAACTTGGTATCGGTATGTAAATTTTGCGTACAACAGAACGAAGTCACATTGAACGCTAAACTGTATTTTTATTTATAATTAGGAGATTCAATCTATCGTATTAAAAACTAAGACAATCGGAAACAAGCTTTTAAATATTCTATCCGTTAGGATCTGCTAGGTCAGCATTATAACAGAAAATGTGATAACTGATTTTAATTTTTAAATAATTCAGTGTTAACATAAAAGTACATTTATTTGTGTGGAAGACACGCAATTTTAGACTGTATACTCCACATCAAGATGATAATGTGTTTATTCTCTCTCTTTCCTTTTAAGTTAGTAATTATTAATTAGATAATTTGTATTTATAATAATTTAAATTATAAATATTTTGTTATTTATTTTTTAAAAGTCCGAAACATGAGAAAAACTATGTTACAATAATTATAAGTGTGACTTCTATTTTCTTTGTACGTAAAGTTTATATGTATAGCAATACTATATACTGTATCACTTAATAACGATAGCATGCTAAAATGGGAGAAAAGAAAAATTATATATACACACACACATACATATATATGTGTGTGTGATAGATTAAAATTAAATGAATATTTAAAACAATTTAGAACAGATCACAAAAGTCACGAAGACTAAAACTTCGAAACTATATTTGCGGCTAATGTGATTCACTTCTGAGCTTTCGTGAATGAAATTATCGAAATACTGAAGAACGATATAAAGTTAAATAAAATTCGACGTGAATGTAATTCTTTTCGTGTAATTTTCTCTTAATAAATCCCTATTTTTACAAAACAAAACACATATGATATTCGCGGAAGAGCTAAAGTAACTGGGACACTCATGTCAGCAAGTGCGTTGTGACATGCTATCGTGACGCGCTATCGTATATTCGTTAGATTGAGTGAACACTGACCTTGCGAAGAAGGCCGCGGCTGCGCTGGCCTGCGCCGGCGTCCCGGGCACCCCGCTCACATTGTACGAGTACTTGGTCTCCTGATACACCTGATACACGTTCGGCGGCTTTGAATGCGACGATCTGTGGTAATAATGATCGCCGCTGTGATGACTCTTCTCCGCCTGCTGCTGACCGATCTTAGCCAGGCTGTAATTCTGCGTGGACGAGGATGGTGTCTTGCCGTGACACTTGTCGCCCTTTTCGCACGAAGTGGGCGCGTGTAGAAGATGTGATTTCTCGTGCGCGGACACCAGCACGGATGTCGGCTGCTTGTCCACGGTACCGTAAGCTTTGAAGTCGGAGTAGCCCTTCAGTTCACCGTAGTAACGCAGATTCTCGACTTTGTAACCATGTCCGACATCGTGGCCCTTGGCCTTGCTGATCTCATGCTTGTTGTAGCCGATCTCCTGCGTGGTCGACTTCATTCTCTCCGCGCTGCACTTGCCGATCGTTGACTCGCTGCCGCCGTGCAGAGCGGTCTTTCCTGATATCTTCTCGACCTTCAGCATGGATCTCTCGCTTGGGCGACCTTGAACCGCGTCGCTGTTACCGCCCCGATTCGACTCCGACCCGATGCCCTTGTACTTGTCGCACGTTGTTACCTCGCCGTACGAGCCGCCGTCACCACCGTCTGGGAAGACATTGCCGATCCCACTAGCTGCAACGTTGCTACCATCTATTCCATGAGTCTGATAGTGTTGCTGATGATGGTGATGATGATGATGATGATGATGGTGATAATGACCCTTTAGAGATTCGATGTGACACCCGGAATCGCTGTCAAGTCCGGTCTCTTGCAACAAATTCTCCTTACTATTATTATTGTTGTTGTTGTTGTTATTGTTATTGCTGCGTATATCACACGTCTTATGAGAGGAACGTTGTCGCCCAACAACAGCACGTGTTACTTCTCGCGCGGTCGGCGTGATACTGGCCAGATTAGAGGGCGTCTCGGCGCCATGAGTGCCGGTGTTCCCCCTTCCTGCGCTGGAATTACCGCCTCCGCCGCCGCCACTACTACCGCCCCCGCCACCTTGTCGTCTGCCTCTCTCCTCCTGCCAAATGATAACGCGACATAGTAGTCAACGTGTAGTACTACGATTCATGCACGTTCCATCGTTAACACGCGGCCGTCGCCACATGAGCCAGTCAGAAAACGGGGCACTAATGGTAGAGCGCGATTGAGAGCGACTAACAATCTCTTCCAAATCAGCTTTTCGAAGAGAATTGAATTTATTTATTAAAAAAAAACAGTTATGCGTAATTTACTCTAAAATTTATTTTGCATTGTTAGTCTCTACACTACACTGTTAAAGTGTCAAATTATACCCACAATATTTTAATTATCTTTAATTATGGTGTATATTCAAATTTAGTTTGTTATTTAACAAGTGCTTATGTAGATATGGTGTAGTTGTTTACTTTGAAATTAATTTCAGAAATAGGATTGATTTACATTTAATACACGTGGAAATAACAAAATGCTACCTTTTATCAAGAGATTAAATTATCATTGCTTCTTTGATCTAGTATCAATGACTTGATATATAAACAGAATTTAATACCTAACAGTATAATTTATTTCATCAAGCACTGTTAAATATCAAGTAGCATTGTTATACACATCAATCAAAGGAGCAATATTAACTCAATCCCTAGAGTTAAGTAACATCTCGTTATTTTTAATTTCCATGTGTATCAAAATATAAACCAAACCATTTCTGCGATTGTTTAGTGTTAGTTTCAAAATAACGCGCTCTCGATTGCGTCATCAAATAGAGTTTGATATCTAATAGTATAATTTAAATGCACATTAAACAATTCCATAATAAAATATCGTATAAAATTTTATGATATAATTATTTTATTATTATTTCAATTTTTATAATATATTTTTATAATTGATCAGTAAGATCTCGGAGTAACCTATACTTTTACAGAGGGACTGAGAATTTCCTATACGTTACAGCTTACCTGGATCCTCTTAAAGTCATCCTGCCGTCTAGACACCTCAGCGTACTTAGGCGGATCGGCGTGATACTTGGGTGGCGGTTCCGATTTCAACGGAGTCTCTTGATAGCTTGGTGGCCTGTCGAACTGTCGATACTTGGGCGGATCGATATACGGATTATTCCGGTGTCCATAGTAATTCGGCAGTTGACACTCCGTGAGATCCGACTGCGACCGGTTCAGCTGGTGGTAGTTCGACGTTAGCGCGTTCATCAACATCTTCTGTTGCTCCTGATGACTCTGTTTGCTATGCTTTGCAATCTGCGATCTCTCTTGACCATCAGCGTGGGGCTTGTCGTGAAACTTGATACCCTTATCGACACGCTCCTTGCACACCTCAGACTTATCTCTCCTCTCCTGACCGGATGGAAGTCCATCGATCCCATAAAAGGTCAACTCCTTCTTCAGCTTTTGATGTGACTTGTCATGTTGTCGTAAATTTTCCGATTTCACAGGCGGGTCTATCTGATAGAACGTTAGCTCACGGGAATCCTGGGACTTCGAACGCGTCTCTTGGGATAAGTGATGCTGCCGTTCCGGCTGAGAATGACTGCGTGAATACCGTTGATCGAATCTTAAACCGTCTTGGTACTTCGTTCGCGCGAATCTCTCGTTAGCACCGAGCTTATGCCCGTATTCGAGGTACTCGTCGCCGTATTTAAAAAATTGCCGCGGCTTGTATTTCTCTTCAAACTGCGAATAATTATAGGTGTTGAAACCGACCTGATTAAAATTCCTGCTGAGATTCGTGGAATCATAATCGGTCGAGGTCACTGCTTCCATATTTATCTGGAACAGAATGAAATGAAATTTTACAAAAAATACAAAAATCACACGAAAAGAACAGCTTTATTGAAGTATCTATAAATTAAGCTAAACATATACATCTGAAAATAATTTTGTTTAAATCATCATCAAATAATTATGTAGGATATTCAAAATGTTTACTAGAACGTTAAAACATTTTTGATAGAGTCAACAGAATTATTTTCTCAAATCTGTGTATCTATCTATAAATTTTTATATACCTTAGCAATATTATCTTTCTAAATACGAGAATTTTATCATATTCAAGTTTTTATTTTAATATAACTTTAATGTCGCACACTTTTTTAAGGATGTACAATATTAGTTTAAAATATTAGCAAAAAAAAATCAATTAAAATAGTCAATACCAGCTAAAATCTGTCAAAAAATTGTGTTACAAATATATGCTGAAACCAACTGCAAAAAACAAATTATTTAACTTTTAATGACTCATACAGTCGTTATCATATTATATTGCAGTTTCAAGTTTTGAATAAACCAGTAAATTGTTCCAAATAAAATTTTACACAATATACATATTTATTAGAATTTTGTTACATAAAAAAATTTTATTTAATTTATAATTTCCTTATTCCAAATTTGTAAATAAATTCTACAAAAAGCGATTTTGCATAAGAATCAATGAAAATAAAAAATTAAATAACTTGTAAACTAATAAGAGATTATTAAATCAATACGCGCAAATTTTGCATAGATACTTATTGTCAGACGTAATAATAGAACAATCTATAAAATTAAAAAATTTTTCATTTTTTATAATGATTTGAATTGTGGCACATACACTTATAAGTCTACGATTAACATATTTTTCAAAGTAATCAAGATACTGCTGATGACGAATAGAGCGTGAGACGAGTATCCTCGAAGAATCCACGCAAAACACATGAGTGGACTCAAGAGAGACGAAAAGGAGCAAGAAGCAGAACTAGAGGCAGTGACGGCGGCCATAAATCGGAGAAGACCGTCTTCTTAAATGCTGGAGTATTTAGCGCGAAACAAAAAGCCATCGTGAGATAAATAAAATCTGACACTGGGAAGGCGTACCATCACTATCCACCACAGCGTATCTTGAATAAAATCTCGCTCGCTCCAACGAGAAAGATAAAAATGATGCACAAAAACCCCATCAGAACAGATCGAAAGGGTTGAAGGAGCTTCGGAGCTTGTGTCGAAAATCGAGCCAAAGAAACTCGTTCACACCTCGAGACCTGAAGGTCGGTACACGTATATAGTATATGATTCAAGAATGTTCACATACAAATGTGTGAATTAACTTTGAAATCAATACTTTTCTTCGTAAAAAATAAATTTTAATGTAAAATTAAGCTACATAATATATAAGATGTTCCAGATTAGTTCTCATTAAGCAGAATCCTTTTGATTAAGTCGTGCTTCCTTCAGGGAAAATTTAGAGCTCCTTTTGCTATAGGATATTTTTTCAAATATATCTTAAATTAATAGTCTGTAAAAGAAAGAGTAAAATGTCGTTATCAATTTTTATTCCTATCTTTTTTGACACGTATCATAAAAATTTGTATGTTTTTCTTATTCATTTGCAATTTAAAATTGCAAACAGTAATCTTATAAATTTTCAGTAGAGAAAATTTTTTTCTAAATTAATTAAAGAGCTCGAAGGTAAAGGCGAGCGTGAAGAACCTGAGACACCCTATATATACGCAGGACCATCTTCAAAACCGATGTATCTGAGAACACATGCGACTTCGCTTTCTTTTCGTGCGAATCCTTATCCTTATAGAACGCTGCGAGGCACGATGAACGACCGAGATGCCCGGGCGCGATTAGCCGCGGCGACTTCGCGAAAGTTGACTCGCTAAAGTAACGTCCTTGTCCCTGCGCATATTCTGCATGTAGCAAGAAGAACACGGTCGAACCGAGGACCAGATGACCGCGCGAGTTAACGGGACAGAACGAGAGCCGACGAAATTATTTATTACAATTTTCGCAGAACGATCATGTTCGGTGAGCAATCATCTAATATAGTTTCTACAGATCAGCCATCACGTGTATCCGACACTTAGTAATTCGCTTCGCGAATCAGAAATGCCCCCGCAGGGCCACGGTTGTATATTACAGCTGGTAATGAAGACTCTCCATTGCACGGACAAGAGCGGTAAGCTACTGACGACGCCTTATTTATCGCTTCACCTCAAATATACAATTAACATGTTGAGAAGGCGAGACGTTTCGAGATGGCGGAATATCACGCATTGCGTGCATCTTCCTCTTTCCTCCTTCTTTTTTTCCTGCCAATTCTTCAACCCCTTTCTCGACAAGGAAAACGCACGCAGTGAGACCGAGACCCGCGCTCTCGCGCGCCTTTCACTTTTATTATCGTAGAGCTCGTTAGAGCGACCGTTCCAAGAATGTTAACCCGGAATTCGTCGCCGGAGGAAGTTTAATGTCCCCCTATTTTTACAGAACTTCGCTCGTAATGCGAAAATGTGACGACGGCGTCTACGGTAAATCCTAATGGAGTATGACGTAATTAATATACTCATTCTTCAATTTGTCTAGCGCTTAGTTCGCGCAGGACGTTATTATCTTGCAAAATGATAAACTCGATTTTCCGCGCTATTTAAACTTCATTCTTGTTGCTGTTGGAAATATATTCAACGCGAGTGCTGTGTACAATAATTTAACAACGGTCTAATTATTCGGGAAATCAGATTTTGTTTAATTCATCCTTTCAACGTATTTACACACAGACATAAATTTTTTTTTTACATTTCCGCGTAAAATATGGAGATACATATATCAAAGATAAATATAGAACTACCGTGTAAATACATCGCCGTTTTAAAATTTATAATAGAGGAGTATATGTATAAACGAATAAAACGTGCCATCGTATCAATAACAGTTTTCGGCTATCCATCCTGGTATAGATTATTGGATCCTGCTTATCGTACATAAATCCAGTGACAGATGTAAAAAATATTGTACAATACATCGAAATAAAATATCGACATTGCATGTCGAACCTGCCGTACGTGCGATTTCTCGGTGCAATAAAAAAATACTCGTTACTCGACTCATGATGGAATGTTCCGAATAAATGTATGATACATCGTTGACCTCAATGCCTTGATGCCATTTTTTTTCACGATGACGCCGGATGATGTGTAGCATTATTAAATATCATTAAAGAGAAACGCTGTTGGATCTTACGGGAAATTGTATGATGCAGCTTGCATTTCATCGGATAAATTTCATGCTCATATATGTATATTTGAGTATAAAATCCTTACATTAAAGAGAGAGAAAGAGAAAGACAGAGAGAGAGAGAGAGAGAGAAAGAGATTTATTTCGATGTTCTCTCTCGTTCCTTTAATTATTAAAATTACATTACTTTAAAATCTACAATCTAATACATTACTCAAAAATTTATAATTTAATACATTATTTTAAAATCTATAATCCATATGATACATTATACTCTTTAAAATTTATTTCTATCTCACGCAAATGAATTATTATAATTTAATGCTATTATAATCATGTTACATATATTTTTTACTAATGAATTATTCGAATTAATATTCAATTAAAATTTAATCAGAACAATTTTATGATATCTATAACCTTTCGTTATAAAGATAAAATTGCAAATGTTTTAGAATGTTATATTATATATATAGTAAATTCAATCCAATACTTATTAGAAATGTGTATACATACAATACATATATGGCTATCTTTCCAATAAGTATTGGAATGAGTTCATTTGTCCAATGTCATTTTTACGGACACAAGCCACGCAACGCGTTCGCAAAATTGATAAATGTACTCTACATTCATCTTCATCACTCATTTACGAGCATAGTGGATATGTTCCAATGGCAATGAAAGCATAGCAAACGATCGCGCGTTGCAACCTCAACCTATAACTCATCCCGTCGCATAATTTGGCAAGTCTAACTTCCCGGTAGGGTGTCGAAGTGAATCGTATTCTCAGATCGTCATAAATATTAATAGAATCTTTTTTTGGCAGGCTCCACTGCGGAAGAAGATAATCGTGTTGTTTATGCTGCCAATAACAAGCTCCGTGGTCGTTGGACCTTATTTCTATACGAGGCGAGGCTCGTTTCGAAACAGGGCTCCATAATTATGGGTGCCGCTAAGATTCTCTCCCGGTACAGTCGGTGCCCTGTTACGAGGCGTCCGAAACAACCTCGTTTCTCATTAGATCAACACGTGTGTGAAAATTACAGCTATCAACGAGATTAATCGAGTCAATGTACGTATTTTACTCAGAACCATGTTAATGGAAAAATTACATCGGTAAAGTTGAAGCATTACGATGAATATTTCATAATAATTTATAAGGATAATTAATAGTATACTTGGAAAGAATGTTGCGCATGTTATTTTAGTGAAATTTTAATACAGATAAGTTTAATTTTACATATCAGAATATTTTTATACTTTCATTATGTGTGTAATAATAAAATACTTTAGTACATAGGTGTAATTTAAAAAGTAATTTTCAAATATTTTACTTACTTTTGTTAACTTCTTTTACTTGAATCAAGTAAGAGTGCGAATCAAGTAATTGCAATATTTAATAATCAAATACACGCGATCCAACAAGAAATTCAATCAGGTAACAAGAGTGTGATAATATCAATTCGTGTGAAACTATCAGGTGACTCAATTGAATCCATTTATCTGCGGACAAATCGATTTTTTCAAAAGTCAGTGGTTCAGATTTCCATTTGCTCGTCGGCGCAGTTTTGCCGGCTGGAAAACTACATCTACACAAAGGAACCCGGACTACGAGTGGCAATTCCTCTTTCGCAATTTCGAAATTATTAATTTAACTGGTTCCCCTTTAACGCTACTGTGCCCGCGGCTGATATTTCCCCCATAGATAAAGAGCAGAGCGCACAGAATAGAAACTACTGAATAAAGGAGACAAAAGCATAAAATGAAAAAGATGGAAAGACCACGAGATAGAGAGAGAGATAGAGAGAAAGAGCAAAAGCAATGCGCGGCGGTGGTATCCTTGGTTACCGTGTAAATGAGGCGATGAACAAAGTTCCGCGTGTAAACACCAAGTAAAGGTAGATAACGCGGTTAGTTCCGGCCGCATGGTTGCTCATGAAAATGCTGAACGACAAGCAGCGAAGTTATAAGAGACGAAAGTGATTCACTTACGGAATCCATATGACTGAAAGACTTTAAATCCGACCTCGCATTAATCTCACGCTCATGCGGAGCTTATTATAATTAACATTTCCGCAGCTTAATCCTTATTTTTTGCTCCACGGTGTTCTCGTAAAATTTAACATTTTCTGACGGCTTAATTTTAGCAAGAGAACAAACCGACTATCGTCCTGTACTTCGCAACACATTACTTCTATTTTTAAATAATTTTAATTAAATTCCCGAAAAACACACGTGGAACAATGTTAAAGCTTCGCTGTATTTAACAACAGCGCCAGCATGTAGCCGACGTATATATCTAAATTGAGTGAGAGCCGGCCACATAAGCTGGAGTGACGAGTATTATTCACAACTAAACCGCAGCTGAAAAGTACACGGCGATGTTCGGTGTTATAACTGAATTTTCCATTCCCCGAAGGGATATCAGGGTTGGTACATCCGATTTTCACGGCGGACTGATCTGTCTCAATGCTATCTGCCCCCTTCATCGCGGCCAATCAAATTAGAGACGCTCGTCGGGTAGCCGAATGAGAATCCTTGGTTGTTTTGTCATATATATTTTGTTTCAGCAACGCGTAGTGTTATGGCAAGAGACAATTGCGGCACAATTTATCCCATTATATTAGCACAAACATACGCATCGTGATCAAGAATAACGCATTATACTCCACCATCATTAATCATCGATTTACGGAGCTTGCGGCTGTCGCCGTAATCAAAGATATCATTACGAACATTTTTACATAAATTAAAAAAAATTTTATTAATAATTACTTAAAAATGTCAATTAATAATTAAAAGATTTTCCAAAACATATTCATTCTGCTTTATCAGAAGAACCAAAAGGAATATTGTAAAAGTAAAAAAATAAAAATATTGTATAAAATTGTAAAAAAAATAAAATACAAGAAAAACAAAGAATTTAATAATAATTTGAAATCTTTACTGAGATGTTTGGTATTTGTGTCTATAACTACGTGATAAAATAGTTATGGTTAATCCTTACTTCTATAGTTATTAATTATTATTGCTACAATATTAATAATATTTACATTTATATAATTTTATCTATCAAAAAATATATTTCACAATTTTCAGAACTATATATTCTTTTGGTATATAAAACTATATATGTATAATAAATGTCGTTATCATTACTAACATTATAGTAATAATAACGATAAAAGTAAAAATTAAATTATAATTATTTTACTATGTAGTTACAGTCATAAATACAAAACACCTTTCTCTCAGTATTCCTTCCTTATTCGTAAAAAAAAAACTCGTGCATTCAATCTTAACGAAATAAGATCGATTATGCATCTTCGTATTCGAACCGTTCAGCGACGGCTCGCTGGGAACGAATAAATTTCCCGATTGACTAACTGATGTGCCAGAAAAACGGACAGCGACCAGAGTAGAGGCCTAGACAAAAAGATGATTTGCGGATAACGGGCGAAGAACCGCGATTGGAAGATATAGAGGCCGAGCAATCTCTTACGGTTGAGTTTGCACCACCCCGAGAGAGCCTCCCTCGATCACTCCGAATAATCATCGCGAGACACACGAGGCTCTCGCATCATCGCCTCCGCGAAAATGAGAAAGTTGAGAGTAAAATCTATGAAAGGGAGGCTTTCGCATGTACATACACGTACGCACGAAGCGCACGAGCAAGAACGGAAAAATATTCTCGAACAAAGCGAGGACGGGCTATGAAATAACGATCCAGCATTTCTAATATCATGGATAGATAAGAAGAAGATGATCTTGAAGGGTACCATTATTATACATATATGCGACTGGGTGGAATCAAATAAAACTGCACCGCGCCCATCATCTAAATAAAATTCCCTGCGTTTAAAATCGTTCGCCCTTGCCACAGCGCATAGCGTGTTTCAATAATGAAATTATCGCATCGAGTTAACATTTCATTCGATGAGCGAGAATGATTCGCTTAACGTTTTTGGTTAAATAATGATTTAAATGGGACGTTAAAGAATTATGCTTCTCGGCGAATACATTGCGCTTGTCGATATCATGTTTGATTTATCAATAAATCTGTCACGAATAAATAAATAGATTAAAGCATTTATGTATTTACGCATTATCATATCAACATGCAGAAATAATAATAAACTATTTAATTAGCTTTTAACTTTTTATAGATTAAATTGCAGGGAACAACTTTCTACAATACATACCTCATCTTTCTAAATCTACACATTACGTCCCCAACAAAACCACGTGAAGTTTATGTCAACAGTTATTTTTTCATTGTTTTTCTTTCATTACATGAACATATTGTGTAATGAAAAAATAATCTATATAATCTCCTGTAAAAAAAAAAACAAAAAAACGCGATATTTATTCAATCCTTTTTGCTTTTTATTTATTATACATATATGTATACATATTATACATACACACTCTTAGTCTTGTATCGCGTAATACCTCTAAATTCCACATAATTATCACTTTAATGGATAACTCCTGATTTCGAGGTACCATTTTCCCCTCTTGTGTTGGTGGTACTTATGCCCCTCGTAATTTACGTAGGGTTTATATTTCAACGTGTACCGCAAATTTTTGACGGTACAAGACTAGGAGTGTAGAGAGCTCGAAAAGAATTATGTTAAATTTAATATTAATGTTTATTGTTAAATAATCAAGAAATCTTGATAAATATATATTGATATTTAGCAAACCAGCAATGCGATTTCACATCGTTCGCCGGATTGTAGAGACTTAAGTTATTCGAACGCTTTGCCAATCCAATCTTTTCCAGCCCTCTGTCTCTTTCTTTCACGAACTCAGAAAACATTTGTATCTCCAAATGATATTTCCTGAAATTGCTTGAATCTTTCGGATCCAATTGAGTATACAACTAGGGGAAAGGGAATTGAACAGCTTCGTTAAAAACCAGAATAAGTGCCAGAAGTTTTTACAGAAAATTCAACGATTTAAAAGAAAAATATTATACATGAGTGTACCAAGATTACAGTAGACTTCTAAAAACTCAGACTTCTTGAAAAGACTAAACTGTCGTTATTGAAATTAACTCTCTAAACATAAATTTTTAGCATTTTTTTAAACAATTTTTTCTTCAATATATTTTCAAGCTCGAAATAAGAACTCATATTTGCATAAAAATTATTGAAATACACCACTTGTAATTCTCGATAAAATAGTAGCGCAATTGTTCGATTATCGATGTTATGAAATACCAACGTCCTTCTTATCTCGATTTATAGGATCTGTGAAAAATTGCGTAATTTTGGGTACACCGTGTAGACATGTCGACGACGTTACCTAATGCATGTAAAGGTACGAAGTTGCATACCCAAGGAGCTATAAAATATTCTTTCGCATAAAGCAGTACCACGTACGTGCTCGGATTGCTGCGAAGCGCCTTTACACGCACTTGACAAATAGCGAGCATCGATACGCAGCTAAATTAGCATTTCACGAAGACGGGGAAAGGCAAATCGTAAGACACGTGCAACTGGCAGCAGCGTTGAGCAATCGAATTGTTGGGCAAAATCAACTACATAACTCCCAGGCAGTATTTACCTTCCGCAAGGGCAAGAGCCAGCGAACTCTGATGTTCATTTGTCGAGAGTCATTCGAGTTGTTTGACTTGTTCAGTCCCTGTGTGGAGTAATTCTCCGCCGACGAGTTTACCACACTCTGTCATCGAGAGATGGGGTTAATCCGTCAAAGTTCACTTAACACAATTTTCGTATTTCTCATCGACATAGCAAAGACATATGTATAGACATAGATAGTTCCTGATAGTTAATATAATCGCGTACTTGATTATAATGACATCAAAATATTTTTATTTCAATTTATTACTGCGTTTAAGTTTATGTAAAAATGAACAAGTAATAATAGAAACATAAAAAAACTGATTTTGATAAAACGAAAAAAGAAAGGAGGACATGGGATATTATTTCGTTTTACTGTAATTCAGTATATAGATATTTATTTGATATAACTAACAGATTGATGCAAAAATAATGTCGGTTTTTAGTATTTTAAACTTTAAAGGTTTTATTTTAAAATAAGAATATGTTCAATTGTGTTCATGTTGTATCATTTTCAAGCGCAGATTCTGCTCTGTTAATTGTACTAATAATTTTGTTTTCAATGTTTTTTAACTTTGTGTTATTATTATATTATTATCATTATTATTAAACACGAAAAAGAAGCAATTTCGTATATTTTTTAAATTTAAACTAGATTGTAAAACAGCAGAAACGAGTCGAAAAATTAATAATTATTGAAGCAAATCTATTAAAAACCACTCAAGAGATTGTACAGAAACTATTCACTTAACAATTTTTTATCAATAGTTGTTCATCATTTTATTCAAATCAGAAAAGTAAAAAACCGACATTATTTTTTAATCAACCTAATATTAAAAAAAAGTTTTTTGGATATAAAAAACAAAAGTAGTTTACAAAAAACTAAATAAAGAAAAGAAACGATTAGAAGAAAGATTATTTTTTCTAATAAAATTATTTTATCTATTTAATATATTTAGTTTTGTGTAAATTTTGTCCGGTCACTGGGACATTCACCTTATTCACATTTTTTCTTCTATTTGACTAAACATTAACATTGAAGACGCTATATTTATAGCAAAACGAAATAACAATTGTTTCTCAGAATAACATGTTAAAAAAATAATAGTTGAGCATGCGGGTAAAAGTATTCGTTTTACGGGGAATTTTCGAAAATATTTGCAGACGAGCGTACAGGGCTTCGCGAATTCTGGACGGAATGGGACACAGTTGTGCTGTATGTCGCTAGCGAAAACGCCGCGAGCCTTTTAAAGCCCTCTGTTATCCCTGGCAGGCTCCCGAAGGACACTCTTATCTACCGGCCGCTGTTTGCTTTGCGGATCTTAACAGGGTAACGTTCGCCGTCAGAAACGGTCCAGGAGAATTTCTACATCGACCGGCCATTCGACGGGAGCGGGCGCGGAAGGAAGGGCGAGTAGTGAAATAACAGGAGCGAAATGCGCAAGGGAGAAAATGGGGGAAGAAGAAGAAGGCTGACGGGCCCGGGGCACCGGCCTTAAGAAGGAGGGCCACCATTCGGATAAGACGACAATCCGCTGCGCAAATGCCACTGGGATTTAGATCGGACGTCTCTAATGGCAGCGGGATTTCAATGGCAAATGGCACCTGCCAGATCCTCCACCGCTTGTTTGGCCAAAGGATTTACGAAGTCTGACGGGACGGCCGCGCGCTCTCTCTCTCTCGCGCGAGGTATCCAGAAAAAATTAAAGGCCCGCTAAAAAATTCCGTTAATCTGGATCTATTCCGCTCGACTGATCGTCCATCGTCGGAAATGGTACTGCTGCATGACTGAAAATTGAATGAAAAAAAAAATACTTACATGTGATAGTTTAAAGATATTGCTAAGCGTGTTATGTAACTTCTTTTTATTTAGTTAACTTGTTTAATTGTTACTTTAAATTAAATTTGAAATTAAATAAATGAGAAAAATAAGAATATTTTTTAATGGCTCTATAATATCCATAAAACCTTTTTATATCAAGTGTGATTTAGAGTTAAAATAATTGGTGATTTTTCACATTTTTTAAATAAATATAAAAAGTCAAGTATGTTACTCATTTCATATATTATAAGATAGTAACCATTTGTGTAAATAATGAAGTAAGAAATGTATGTGATAACAAAAGTTAAAGTTGGTCTCACGACCTTCCAATTCAATTCCGTCGAACTGATCACCGAAACAGTAGCGATAAAAAAAAAATCTGTCCCTGTAACCGGTGCAATCTCGATAAGGCGGAGGCGTCGTCGCCCGGACCCGATTCGAGATGGCGAGCAAACAATCTAACAAGCAAAAAAGTCCCTTTTACAGTACGGACGCCCAATGCTTGTTAAGAACGCCTCGCTTCTGGGTCGCTTTCTTCCTCTGAAAGGAGAAAATGGAGCAGTAAAAGAGGAAAAGGGAGAGAAAGAGAGAAACATGAGAGAAGAGAAGTGACGAGGGAGCCGCGCTCTTCGTTAAGAGACGGCAGCGCGGCACCTGGTGCACGATTACGCCGGCAATGCGCGCACATGGGGTTTACCGATCGTAGTTCCGGGGGTTGAAGAACGGCTCGACGACATCATGACGGATGGGAACGTCAGTGACTGCTCTTCCTAAGTCGAGACTCGAAACGAAGGCGCTACCGTGCGTCGAGTGCGTTTCGCTCGTTCGTTGTCCACTTTCGAGCTCTATGCTGTCCCGCAATGCCAAAGTTTCGCGTCATCATCGATCATCCGACGATCGCGTCTTGTGTATGTTACGGAAAGAGAAAGGTGCTACGAGGGTTGATCGGGGAAGATAATCTTACTGGGAACACAACGTCGGATTAATATTGAGTTGGTAAACAAGTTCGCTCGGTTTTGTTAGGTTAAAACACTACATACAATATTTTTAATAATAATAAACGAAATTTAAATAAAAAAAAGGGTTTTTTTAAAGCTTGAAATCCTTTTAAAAGGTTACTAAATTTTCTACGTTTATGTGAATTTGGTAATTTTTATATATAGAAAACTACGAGCTCTCTCTGAAAAAATAATTTTCTTCTCACTTTGTGAAACTGTTACGTACCCAAAAAAATTTTCGACCATCTGACGTGAAAGCTTAAAGTTCTCCCACAAAATTAGTTTTTAAAAAATGTTTCTACGATTCTTGTTACTAATTACTCGAGAGTTAAATAAAAAAGTATTCTAACTTTGTTTATAATTCCATTAAAAATCATCGTAAATACTGCAATTAAAAACAAATTCTTAAAGTTGAAACTTTGCTCTATCAAATGGTATAATTACCAGTTTCTTAAAAAATAGAATATAAATTGTTTTGTTCCACCCTAAAAAACCGAACAAACTTATGTAATTGTCAACCTAATATGTCAGGCATTAAGAATGAAGTAATAAAATATAAAATCTTTGAAAATAAAAAGTACAGCCTTAAGATAAATGCAATGCGCGCGTCCCAGACACTTGATTATTACTTCAACTGGTAAAAAATAGAATATAAAAATTAGATTTCAATATCTATATGATTTTGTTGAAATATCTAAAAATTTAGCTGAATACAGATCTGAAAATGATTTTGTTAGACCGTCAAAATAATTATGAAAGACAATCAAATCAAACTGGTTATGGATGTCAAAATTTTTGTGCTGCTCATTATGCTTGAACATCTTACTTAATCATTTTGATGGTCTAACAACATATATTATTTTCAAATATACATCTAATTTTTTAAATATTTTAACAAAATAATTCTTCCTGTGTAGCTATAATTAACTATTTAGTATACAAAATTTATAAAAAGCTTCCAACTTATAACTTCCGGTTTTTCTTAAATTTTGTCTGATATCAAAAAGTGCCGGAGCTATTACGAAAGTTTCTCGCAAGACATAAAGCACGGCGACGAAAAACCAAAAAGGAAAGGCCACTCGCCTACGACAAAAGCTCTCTGCTGAATCATTACACCCTTACGAGCCCTTTGATTTATACGTGGGGAACGTTGCTTCTAAAAGACGACAAAGAAATTACTCGGCATTCGTAGGCTCGTTCTCTTCGTCGACGAAGGGTCGCGGAAGCATCGGCCGTCGTAAAAGCAAACTTCTCTACGACGACGCAGGCGACGCGACGGCCCAATTTCACAGAACTTTAAAGTTGCAAATAACTGTTCGCTCTTACTGAGAAATCGACAGATGTCGAATTGCAGATATAAAATCTTTGAATATATCATGTAAGCCAAATGTGAAAAAAATCATATTTTAATCGAAAATCAGTTATAAATTGGATTATGAAAGCGATAAAAATATACAAAAGGCTGTAATGGCAAAGTATAATTATTATTATACAAAGGCTGTAATGGCAAAGTATAATTATTATTATATAAAACTGTGTTTTATATAAAATGTAAAGTGTATTATATAAAACTGTGAAAATGCCGTAGAATGTAATGATAAGCGAATACATTGTACGAGTAGAAAAATATTTCTCTTTCCGTGCTAATAGGAGAAGGAAAATTTGATGGGTTTTAATCCTAAATGGTATTCAATTACCGAATACCGTCTCTCGATAATCCATTATGGTTCTTGCAGCCTCCCTATACCAAACACGCATTTCGTCCGTGACTCGTACGTTTTCTGGAATTTATCAGTCCGGATTGGATCGTAAATGGGTTTTATATGGTACTATGGCCCGAGGGTATACTGCAAAAACGCATTCGAGGGTAGAAAACATACCGCATGACGAAGTATCGTCATCAATGAAACGTTGAAATACAATTGTGCAATGTATATATTTGAAACACTAAATGCTTCGTTAACAATAGAAATAGAATAACAAATAGAATAACTGATTAGGGAGAGATAGGATAATATATTTATTAGCGGTTGAAATAGGAAAAATTATTAAAAATATTAAATGCGTGTGATAACATTTATTAAACCGCTAGCAAGTTCATCTACATGTAAGAGCCGGAATCTTTTCATATTAAAATAAAGACAGTGTTATGTGTTAGTATGCATTTTGTTATGTAGCCACGCCATTTATGCTGACACGAAGTTATAACTTCACCGTATTTTTTAATTAAGATAGGAAGTTTCATATAATGAAAAGATTTTGGAATAAGAATAATGTTTCACATCATGTGTATTACATTTAATTTTTATCGTCTAACAAAATAAGAAAAATTTCGAATAAATCTAAAATCCAATATTATTCGACTTTCCTCTATAATTGATCTTGTCAATCTAACCATTTATGTAAAATGATTAGGGACCATTAAAACACAATTTCTTCAAATTAATTGTATACACCATATCTTTAAACTTATTACCATCATTATCAAGAAAATTACACGAAAGTATCTGATTCCAATGATTTTTTTTAAATCAACATCGTTATCAGGCAATGAAGCGTAAAGCTGTGGATTCGAGTGGAGATTCTTCGAAGCCAAGGAGCGAAAAAGAGCTCGTTCTAGCCAGCTCTACGCCATATTTACGCACTTGCGGCGGCGCGGTCGTGCCGAATTCCGCACACCACCACAATGGGGTACGAGAGTGACGGCGCGGCCACGTTAAGGACGCAGGGAAAAGGGCGGGACCCCTTTAATCTTCGTGGATCAAAACGTCGCAGCGTATGAGAGACGTTCCCTCGCCTAGGAGGTACGTGATTGCATCGTATATTCGAGTGGAAGCCTAACAGCATTTCAAAGAGATGGGCACCGCAAGAAAAATTGCATTGTAATTAAAACCGTCGCTGCATCCTCATTACACCGTATCGCGATACCACCGAAAGTGCAAGTATGCCGAAGTGCACTCATGTCACACACATGTAATATGATGCTCAATACGAGATAACAACGAGGATGAAACTGTTATAAAGGATTTACGTTACCAATTAATATAAGCATTTGTAAAAGTATATCTCTAATCATATCTTTAAGAGAATTAAATTGCATTTATGGCATAATGGAAAGATTTATCATTAAATATTCCATAATATCTCAAAATAAAAAATTAAATAATCCGAAAATATTGTCACAAAAAAAATCACTCATTTAACTATCACGTATATGTACCTATATATGTACGGCAGCTGACTTAAAAATATTAGATATATGTTACACTGATTTGTCTTTCAAGACTGTTTTTTTCCTGAACATAAGTAATGCTTTTCCGATAACTGTGGCACTTTTTAGTACTAATATTTGACTATTTATAATATATCATTCTTTTCCGACACGGCAAATAATATGTTTTAAGAACTAGCCATGTGGGTTTCATTAAATTTTTTGTCTTTGTACGTGAAAATATTTTTGTAATAGAACAGCAGTTATGTGTCAATTTTTATTTCAATTGTCAATTGTAAGATTAAATGCGATTTCGTCGTCTTTATCTATTTTAAAACGCGAATATGTTATTTCGTAGAGAAAGAGATTTCATGTTACACTACTTAACTATTTTTTATATATTTTGTACATTGATTAGATGAAAAACGAACAAAAGAGAACACCAGGTTCTACCATACTTTTCAGAGGTGCGTTCCAAAACTTGATTCTGTCAACTCCGAGTATCTTTTATCCTTATTGTTCATTGAATGATGAAGGTACTCGGAATTGACAGAGTCAAGATTTGGAACGCACATCTAGATATCTAAAAATCTACCTTACGTTAGAGAATTACCTAATGATTATTATATTTAATAATCATATTATATATATTATATTTTATATATTATATTTATAATATGTATATTATTACTATATCAATGATACATGCTGGATTCATCAGAATTGCAGTGTTTATTCGACTCATAATAATTTGTTTTTATCGTCATTTGGTGCTAAAAAGGAAAAAAGGAATCGATGAATCAGAATAAAATCAACTAAAAGGAAAGTAAAAGAAGTTTGCAGAAAGAAAGACGTAAACACTTGCTTAATAAGGAAAAAGCGATCATTGAGATAGCTAATCATGTACCGTATCCGAATAAGCACGTTAAAACGAAGATAATGGTTAGGACGAGCGATAAATTAACTCTAACGAACCATAAATTTAAACGTAATCGTCTTCAGACTCTAATTGACTCTTAATAAGCCACGTTAATTCGATCGTCATCAAGCTTTGTTCCAACTTCTTACCATGGTAAGGATATAAATTTACTCAATTACGAGAATTTAAATTGTCAACAAATTATGCGCCAGTTTAGGAGCCAATAAAATTTCTGTACCATTTAATATCGTTAAATAAAAACATTTTTTTCTTCTCCTTTAATGTTTATTTCGTTGTAAAAATATTATTTCATATATAGTAATAATAAAATTATAGTTCATTCGATTTTCCATTTCTTCTCCATTAATTGTTGTCTCAATGTTACTCAATAAATTTATTCCTTAGTTTGATGAAAAAAGTTATTCGTGCAATCGTTAGTCAATTTTCCCTTAGCCGATATTAAAATGATTTATTTCGAGAGGAAACATACCAATGTCGTTCCGATAAAATGAGTTTCACTTTAGTAACGCAATTTCGTGCACAAGCAGAAGGAAAACTGACCCTCGCAAACCTCGGAAAAGGTCATTCTCGCCCTTCAGTTTTGGCAAATGCGTTCAACCCTCCGTGCCATAAACGGATTGTTAGCATTGATTAAAGCGCACTGTGGATTTCTGTGGAATGCTCCTACGTCCATCGCATCCATCCAAATCCTAGTTTATCATTCACGACTCTCTATGCGACAGGAGTGATTTCTCCTGCATTAAGCTGGAATGGTTTATGCCTCGTACATCACAGACCGGGAAGAATTACTTCCAATCAACCCCTGACGTGTTTAGGGTGGACGCATAATATCGAAAGAGCTTATAAATCCTTAATTAAAGCACACTTCAACTTAATTAAAACAAAATCTGATCAATATATCATGTATTATATATAAGATATGAAAAACGTAATTAATACGATTAATATTCTAAGAGAAAAAAATGATTGCAGTTATCATAATTTAATTATAATTTTTAATCATTTTTGGTGCTAATTACATACTAGTTGAATTATAAATATATAATCATTGTTACTGAGATTATAACATAATAACTAAATATAAAATAAAATTCATAACATAATTATTTTACCATGCAATTAAAGTTATAAATATTAAACACTTTTCTCTCAGTGTAATTATTGAAAGCTTAACAAAGATCAATTGTAAGGAAAGAATTTATTCTCGCAAGGCAATAATCTACCATAAAAAAAGAAGCAAGTATTTGAAAACGATAAAATCATTGATAAACGATTCTTAATATTATATTTTTAGCCTTACGCTCTTTTGCTAGCTTTTCAATGTCCAACTGTTATATTGAGCATGAAATCTTGTATACTTTCTTTAGGTATTTGTGAAAAATACAATATATTGATTTTCGCGGTGGAAATATTTCGGTTAGTGCTTTTACAAGAAAGTTTATGTCTTCCATAAAACATATGAATTCTTTTCGTCGTAATCTCAAACAATCGACTAAATAAAAATATGAGAAAGTTGTTCTTTTTATACTGCTTGTAATGTTTCGAAACACTGCTCGCACGTCTCTTGATTATGGGCTTCTTTATTTTCGATTTACCTGGAGAGTGCTCGGAACAGACTACGTCTTTTCACCCTTTCGGGGCGACTATTTTTTCCTGAGCGGCGCTCAAGGGGGATAGACTTGCATAAAAGAAAAGTCTTTCTGCGCGTATTATGCTCGCCTAATGCGCGCGACTGGCGCATAATGGACGTCAGATGCCGTACTGTATATGTGCGAACAACCTTCGTAACGAAGCAGCTCGCCTTTTTCTCTCCGTTCCATCCCACGACGCGACATGCATGAATGTTTTAAACTCTAAAACCTTACATAGAGAGAATTATCATTTTATAACAAATGCGTACAAGCTTACGCTTAGCTTTCTCATGTAAAATAAAATAGCAACTCTTTATGAAGTACACAACATTGAGAATCGCAGTAAAAACAGAAGAAATGAATATTGAAATTATACACTGGAAAACAGTCTAGATTCATTCATTTGAAATTCTGGTTGAAAGTCAGAATTTTCTGATTGAGCATATTATAATTCTAATTAAAATAACCAAACTTTTTACTGATTTCATTAGAACCTTCTGGTTCGTTCATTTTTAATCAAAAATTTTTCTCAAACTCAGTGTAGACGAGGCACAAACACGAAATAATGTTTTCAATGCATATCAAATATTCTCATTGATGCTGACAAAAAGTCTTGTAGTTACGCCTAATAATTAAACAAATAATCAACTTTACGATGCACAAAGAAGAACGATGCGACAAACCTCTCCTCAACAATGGGGATCAGGACGACAGATAGAGTGGCACGAGAGATTGTCTCAGCCAAAAGAGGAAAATAATTTGCCTTTGTTTATCATCGCCTGTTTGAGGGGGAAAGAAAGCGGACAGGGAGTCTTCTATGGACGCCCCGCAGCGCTTCTCTCGAGCGGAAGTAACGGTGGCGAGTACGCGGGAGTTTTTACGCATTCACGACAATTAATTACGCGTCGCGGGAGTGGAATCGCGGCCACGCGATTTGTGGATCCATCAGAAAACGAGCCACCGGCCAGCGATGCAGCGACCCTCTCGTTAACGCGTGTAATTAACGAACTACCATCACTAATTATCGGCGCGCGGGGGTGTGAAGACGAATTTCTGGGGATCCACTAATTACCGCCGCTAATCTGATTAGCTAAATGCGTGATGTTCTCCCTCGGTGCTTTTTCTCAGTTCGCTCCACGAACGAAACGCTCGTTCCTCTCCAGCGCGCGCGCGCGACGCTCGCGTGCGTGCCGCGGCAGCGTATCACGTAAAAATGTCGTTAATGCGATCGATCCGGGTGGTCCCTTTCTCGCGATTCGAAAGCATTTCGGACAAATTGCATCCTAACACGCTCTCCTCCGCTCCCGGCCAACTGCGGCGAGGCGCGTGGCCGCCCGTGGCTTCTCGTGACCGTACGTGATCGAGTCGTGACCGACGCGTGCGAGGGATCAAACGCAGCTATAAGAGCCGCGGTTAAACCCTCCGATATGTGCCGTAGGGACAAAATGATTCCATATGCTCCTTATAAGTACTTTATCGTGCCTTGTGTGAAGAATCTCAAGCTATAGAAATTTATTATAATTAAATTATCAAAGTAACAATTACAAGAAAAAAATTAGCTGTTATTTAAAATTAAAGCAGTCAAACTGTGTGTAAAATTTTTTTTATGATTAAATAGAGAAAGTAGCATCAGTTACGAATTAAGAACATCGAAAGAGTTCTTCATTTTATTATTATGTATAATTACATAATATAATGACGTAATTAAATTCTCCAATTTATCGACTTTCAGTACACGTGATGTAAAATATAATTATTTTTACCGTTTCAAAAACAATTTTGTAATTATGTGCCTCTTGTTTTGTGCATTTTGCTATTCTAATGGCATTCGCGTTTACAGATTCTTTTAAATCATTTCACAAAGCTCGACATTTCATTGATTTCACGTACGTGCAAATAATGAGTGTTGAATGCAAGAATCGAGGAATGACGTCGTTCTCATTTCTAACGAATCACTAGAGATTTGATCTTCCTGCGGAAGCGAGCTCCAATATCGTTTAATGACCTGGGAGACAGACGCCATGACGATCTCCATACGGCCCCTTCTTTCTCGCCGGTCTGAAAGGACAGAGACTCACTCCGCCCTACAGCCACCCTCGTCGAAGCTGTGATTTGATTCCGGGGACTCATCTTCTCGATTGGGGGTGCACTAACTTTTCAATCAGCCGTCAACTCCGCGGTTGTAAGAGGGTGGAGCGGTAGAGGCCCCTCAATGTTGAACGTCGGAATTTCTCTTCCGAGTTCGTATCTTATTGTCCGGTGTCATCATTACGGTGTCATCATTACGGTTAAAAATAATTGACATGATATCTTATTTATACTTAAAATCATATATACAGTTTTTAAACGGTCTAATACTTCCTATAAGTAAAAATAATCAACCAATTATTCAATTGTTGATATTTTCTTTCGAATTATAAAATATTATTAATACAGCAAAACAAAAAGAAATAATTTGTTTTTAAAAACTGTGTATTAGTAAGGTAAAAAATAATTAAAGACTATAGAATTTAGTTATAAATAATTCATTCAATATTTAAACAACAATGTTTGTTAGCGTTTTTTCTTCTGTTGGCCCGCATATGATTCAAAGATCACAAAAATATTTTCAAAGAAATATTTTTAAATCCCGCAATATTTCAATATTTCAATGGAAGAGCGTGGCTAAGAACGTTGCTCATTGATAAAAGTGAATTAATGGGATGATTTACAACATGACTGCTTTCGTCGCGAAAAATGGGTATGCATGAAAGATATTCTCACGAAACATATACAATAATACGCCATGAATCGCGGGTGGGTGCATACAGTTACTCGCCAACGCGACGGCGTGGGAACCGCGAATGTGCGTTCTTAAATGCCGCTCTGAAATTTACACACATCCACGACCTGGCGCCGTTAAAGTGGAAATAACGGAAAGAGGATTGCCAAAGGATCCTTTGAACGCTTCGATATTTCTGAATTACGGCACATGCATATATCATCTCGATATTACCATATTAAGGACTGTCGAAGCATGATATCGTGCTTAAACTGTGTACAATATTTTTTCGTATGTTGTATAATATTGTCCAAGTTTACTGCTTATACGAGTAATTTATATTTTTTAGATATATTTATTTTTAATAAAAAACAAATTAAAATTAAGTTTTTTAAAAAGTCAAAGTCCCGAAAATGTATCACGATGTGAATAGACTTGTACGTACGTATAAGTCTATTCTCACTTGCTGTTCATTGTATTAAAATTAAGCGATGGCGCGGAAAAACGACCAAATTTCAAGGGAAGAATGTAAAGCTTTTACAGAGAAAACCGCAGCGGCGCTGTAAAAAAAAAGTGGCATACTCGGCTGAAATCGTCGCAAATGAGACAGGTTGCGAATTCCGCCAGAATTCCTGAACATGGAAATCCGACGAGCACACGTCGATCCGACCACAATATATCGTGTCCGAGAGCCCTCGCGCTCACAGCCGTTTCGAGAGCAGCGAGGAAGTTTTGTCGATACCCGCGTACATTCTCCGGTCCTATAACGAATTCCGATACGTCACGCAGAGTTTAATATCGAAATTGCGAATATTAACTCGTTTAAAATCATTTATTGCCGCATTACTCGCTAATAACGCGCCCCACACTTTGGTAAGCGCGCGTGCAACCGAGAATTCCACGATGTATAATGGACCGCAAAATATAACAGAATAATTGTTGAATCACTGAATATCATTTTACGAAACGACGAGAAGAATTTTACGTTTAAAATTCCCAATTAATTATGATTATTTAGAAATTTTCTCAGTTTGGCGATACAATCACAGATGTATGTGCAGATCGCATACTAATGCAATTGTGAAAATACATCATATTTATAATAATAATAATAATTTCCAATGTTATTAAATAATCTTTGTCATTTGGTGACAATAATTATAAAATTAATTTATTAATAACATGAATTATTAGATTAAAATTTTATAAATATATCACATAATAACATAATAAAACGTTTATCATTTTTTGTTAATAAAATATTTAATAAAATAATCACATTATGTTTTATTGATAAAATATAAGTGATTACAAAGGAAAACGACGCAAAAAGATGACAATTATTTTCTTCTATCTGGCCAATTTGATAAGAATGGAAATTGTTAAAATAAATCAAAAAATGGACAAAATGGCTTACGAAAAAATAGGATGATTGCTTGAACCGTCGCTAAGGAAAAGGAAAATGGCAAGCGTGCCGACAACGAAAGTACGACGACAACGATTATTTCACTTTCCCAGCAAATGGCACATAAACATAGCCACAGGGTGTGGAGGAAGGGTCGACAACGGATACGGCAAGCAACTCGAGTTAACCAACCGAATAGAAGTATGATTTATAAGAAGAAGGAGATTACCTCACGGAAAAACGAGAGTTCTTGCAGTTTGTGAGACTCCGACAGGAATATCAACCTTATAGAAAATTGGACTAGCGTCTGCAGTTTCATCATTTAACAAAACAATTTCAATATATCCAAATTGCACTACCTTTACAGTGTATTAATAAGTAAAATATTTCTTCATTTTTTCTATTCAAATAATATTTTTTAATTAAAAAAACAAATATACAGAAAACGTTTTTCAATGTGTATGCCATAACTAATCGTTTTTAATTTTTATCTGTTCTTTGTTCTTAAAAAACACATTCTTAATTATATACATAATTCCTGCATTTTTAAATTTTAACTTTAAGATAAAATTAAAGACAATGAATCACAGAGATGCGCTCTATTTTTCAATTTACCTTTTGTAATTTTCATATAATATAGTATATGTATTACACACACATACACACACATCGTTAAATTCGCATTCTGTTATCGAAGCAATTGCGAAGTTTCCATTTCCGTCTTTATCCGTTCCATCGGAGACAGCACGCGACGCGAGGGAACGCAAAACGTGGTTTGTCGCAAGAGTAACAGTTTCCTAATACACTTAACGATCTCCGTGCTCCTCCGTATCGTTTGCTGTTTCACGGTCATTTCTCTCCGACCCTGAAATTAGTGGGGCGGAAAGATACGCGAATCTCGGATATATTCCCGGCGAGTGGCGGGCAACCGCCCAAAACACTCCCGCCACCGTTCCGGAAGTAAGAGGAGTTCCAGAGGTGGAAGGCGAGGGAGGATTTACGACCGCTTTGTTTCTCGTCAGACGGTCGGTTGGAAAAGAAGCCGATGCCCAGCCAGATGAGATTGCAACTCGATACACTCGCTTTCGACCCGAGAGACTTCATTAATACGAGCGGGTTCGCACGTATCGTTGATACGAGCGAGCTCGAGAGCGAGGCCGCCGGTTTCTCGGCGATAACTGGAAATTCTCTATGCCGTCCAATACGCTACCACAGCAGATTTGTTATGGAGGATATCCTTATCGTCTGCGTATAATTATAGAGTTGCAACACGTTGCGTGTGCTCTATACGCGCAGCAAGAAAGCTCGAGGAACGACCTCTTGCGCTTTTCACAAGCGAGCCAAATATAATATATATAGTTGCAAGATGCATTACTATTGTTGTTAGCTTATCAAAATTGTCAAAAGAGTGTACAGATCAGTTTCAAGTAAATTTCATATGTAGTTACAGGCTTCACAGTCTTTACAGAGTTCGAGATCAATCTTAACTTTGCACCTCAGAAAAAAATGACCGTCAATCAAACGTCGAATCGACGTCTACTACCTAATTGACGTTAAAATCATCATATCTCGATGTCAATTCCACATCAGTTTAATAAGTCATTTCTCGCTGGAATTAATGAACAACAGACTATTTTTACTGAACGTAAAATATCGTTAGGATAATTAATAAGATGTTTTAACGTGTGAAAGAAAAAGACTTTTCGATTACAGACTTCTTGAGAATCTCGGCAATTACTCAGCATTGTCGTTTCTGATACAAAAAAAAAAAAAGTTAACTTTCGTCAAAGGAAGATTGCCCGACGACAACTGCGACCAATTTCGATTAAGTTCGAAAGAGGCTTTCGCGAGCTGCGTTAGGGAGCAATTACAGAGCAGGATTAATTGCGGCCGCACGCCGGGAAAAATAAGTCCATAAATTAACAGCGTTCCGCGTCGTGCTTCCTCCTATACCGTTCTCTCACTTTCGATCCAACCCCGCGGAAATCCACCCCATGCCCAATCTTTTCTCTTGACACGGATAACTTATTGCTCCGACAACGCACTATGCATTTCCGAAGCGATTAAGCTGCTATGCGGCTTTTTTTGCATCTCCTGCCTAGTCTCTCTCTCTCTCTCTCTCTCTCTCTCTTCCTCCCCCCTCTTTCTACCCTAGTCGGTATGTCGTTACGATTGCACGGCGGGAAACTCCGGAAAAGTTTCCCGTGGGAGTTTGTGACGCCGGTAGTCGAGACAGCGATCCATTCTTACCCTGTATCGCGTAATTCATTCTACGAGTATAATACTAAACGAATTCCGAGAGACTTCGCCGAAAACATCACAAGTATTCCGTCGTTATTGTAACCTTTTAAATAGACTTTGTATCAGCGTTCCATCTAACTGCAAACTTTAAATTAGGTAGCGATTTATTTAACGGATTGTAAGCAAGATACGTTTGGAAATTACGCTTTCCTCGACATAAATGTATCGGAAGAGCGCGAAGGTGTCACGGGTTTCGAAATCAGGGAAGGTACGCTGTTCCGAACCATTCTTCTCCGCTTTTCTTTTCCGTCGCCGCGGAGGGCGAAGGTCCTGGCCATTGGAAAACGCTGACTGGGAAGTAACTGCTCGCCAGTGAGGGACGTCGACGCTTTTTTTATGTGACACAAAGTAGCACTTTACCAAATGACCCGAATCTTTTTAGGGGTGCGACCGGCGTCGTTGACACTGCACGAAATCGCGCGCGAGAGCAAAATCGGGAATTCGTTTCCTAGAGATTGGAAGCTATCATAAAGGCTGCGTCGCGCGACGCGACATCGAATTCCCCCGCCTTCGAACCTCTCACATTGCCATTCGCAAATGGACGGCATTAATTTCATTATGGTCGAAAGTAATTACGACTTCTTTTTTCGTCGATTTAAATGGTTTAATTGAACAACGCGACGATTTTCAAAAGCCAGTTCGATTATAAATAAATAAAAAATGTAAAGCAGCCCCACAAGACGATTTACATTATTGCACAATATTAATTGTTTGGAGGCTACATTAAGCTTCTAGACTGTTTATTAAAAAATGTTTAAAAAGAGCAATCAATAATATTATTTAAAATATACATGTATAATGATATTGAGTGTTTGGGGGCCGCTTAACGAAGCGAAAGAACGCAACTTCCAACAGTGAAATTAATAAACAATAAACTAACGGATACATCCGCGCGTAAGAAGCGAGACAAAAAGCGGGACGATATCGGCGCCTGTAAATCTCATCGCGTCGGCACTCACTCAGGATCTCAACGACGTCGTTAGAAAAACGTGGGGCGGAATCGAGTCAATCTCTGGTGGCAAGTGCACCATTCGTTCCGGCGCGTATACGCGCGTAGGTATGCGCCACGAAATATCCGGTTTATAAATATTAAACCGAGATCACACAGGGGGCTCGAGGGTAGGTATCATAACCTTAAGACGCCGAGCTGTGCATTGAGGAGGGGATCATGGGGGATTTGCGGACCGTATTCTCGTTTCGCGATATTACCCCTTACACCCTTACGCGCGGACTTACTGCTCGAGCATGCATATAGCTCTCGCGATATAACTTCGCGGCGTTATCGGCGGGCATTATGGTATGGTGTTGCACGTATGACACCCTTGAATAATAGCAACACGGCCGCGTATTTCCGCGGAGTGGCAAACGGGGGAGTCGCCCTGATTGATTTTCCGATTTCGAATCGTCGAACTGAGGGAAGGAAAGTTTCTCCACGGCGATTTCTCGAGGGGGTCACGAACTACGGCACGGCACGGCGATTGGATTATGGCAAGAGTGTCGAGAGTCAATCGGTTGTTGAACGAATTAGAGTTCGCCTCGGGATGCGGATTATATTAATCACGTCACCATCTTGTAATCTCGCGTACTCCTGTTGCATTCTTTTACAGGTCGAATGTAGAATTAAAATTCCATTTTTTTTAAATAGTCATTTCAATTATCAAAAGTATTTCTATCAATTCGACTTAACGTTATATTACTTGTAGTTTTTTCAACGTAATTTATCCGTGGTTTGTTTCTGACATCCCGACATTACATCATATCTCAAATTTCTCTCTCTCTCTCTTTCTCTCTCTCTCTCTCTCTCTCTCTCTCTCTCTCTCTCTCTTTTTATTTACACTTAATAAAAAATGATAATATTCTATAGGTATATTTCTTAAATAAAAATAAATGCAATTTTTTTTTAAATTGTGAAACGATTTACGTAACTATTATGATAGACAATATACATATCTAAATAGCTTAATATACATATATATTAAGCAAATTTATAAAATTAAAGGTATCTTGGACAACAATCACGCGAGCAATAAGGATAACAATATAATTAATTAAACATATAATAATTTTGTTGTGTTTCAATACAATTTTAATATTTTTAACAATAAAAAAATATTTAAATATTCAAAGATGTAGATATTTTATTCACAAAAATATCAAAAAATGTAAATATAAAAATACGCAATTATAAAATCAATGCAAACAATACATTTATTTTATAATATATAGTTCTCGAAAAATATAGAACAATTTAAACAATTTAAACTTTATATCCAATGCTAAATTTATTAATTGTTGGAAAACATCAATATTGTGTACGAGAAATCATAAGAAAACGTTTCGCCTCCGTGTTTCATTTACATTGCTGCCCGTCACGAAAAGGGATTGAAGAGCCGTGAGGGAGTAAGTTTACACCCCAGTCGTGTGCACGACTTCTCGTTATTAATTACTCCAAAATCCAGAAGCTGTCAACGAGCAGCGGCTCTGCGGTATACAGCCATGAAAACAACGTCAACGCGAATTTCAGAGGCGTACATTCTAAGACGCTAATTGTACAAGATCAATCTAAACTTTCATTGATTACTTGTCGCTCCTTCTGGCGATAGCGAACAACCTCGTTTCCCAATACAACAGCGAAAATTGAAACTAATATAACCTAATGATATCTGATTATCGATAACAACGTTTATCTCTGGTCTTAGAATATATAATAAAAGTAGATTATGGTATCTTCGCATAAAGGTTTTAAATGAACGATAAACGAGAAAGGGGTATCTACAAAGAACGGCGCGTTAATAATGGGCAGGAAAAAACAAAGACCGTGAGAATGAGAAAGCGGAAGAGGGTCGAAAAAAAGATAAGAATTCCTCACCCAATTTACCATAAACTCAGCGATTCCGTTGGCAGAAGAGTGGTCGGATATTACCAAGGAAAAGCCAACAAAAAATGTTAGTCGCGTACTAGAAAACCGCGAAAAACAAAGAATTTTCAGAAATAACATAAAAATGACACTAATAAAGCTCTTATCTTCTTAAGAAAATTTTATACTAAATTCTGGAGAAAAACAATTTTGATTTTGCTGTTGACTTGATAAGTTAAAAGTAATATAAAATATTATGAAATTCGTGATCGTATCATTTAATTTATCGCATATAATTCTTCCGTCTCCCATTATGAATATAATCTCCCGTAATAAAAGATTATATAATAATATTTAATGTATTTTAATATAAAAAATTAATATATTCTAAAATATATTAATAATGCTAAAGCATAATGCTTACTATGTCTTTTTTATATCCTCATTATTCACATAATTTTAACTGTAATAATTTTAGGGAATATAGAGAACATAAAATGTTTAGTATTGCAGCTGTAATTATGATTTGCTGAAAGTATATTATTTATTACACTGCAGCAAAAGAATTTGCCATTATTGTTACTTTTCAGTAAAGTCGCTTACCCGCGAGCAATACCTACATGGCACAGCTGTAAGATAAAAACGGCAGTTTAATTTCTCGTCTAAGAAAAATCACTTAGAATAGAATAAAAGACGCAGCATTATATAAGACTTTTCATCTTAACTCTAAAGAAAGGGAAAAAAAAATTTCTTGAAGACAAATAACAGTTTTCTGATGAAAGTAAATAAGATATGTATAGTATAACATTTTAATAGTTATTTTTAGTTCTATACAAAAATTAATTCGGCCATGTGACATTCCTGAAATTCTATATTCTAAATTAATATAAAATAGACACATCAAATATTATTAAAAGAATCAAAATTTATGTTTATCGCAGTAAAATTATATGAATGAACGCTCATCATATTAAGTAATCGTTGCAAAGCGTCGTACCATTAAAGTGCCTACCATAATTTTTTGTGACCCTTACCTATAACAACAACGACTAATTAAAATTGACTATGCTGCAAAGGTTTTATATAGAGAGATATTACAACTATATTACAACTAAAATTTACCAGATACGGATTCTTGCTGCTGCAATTAATTTTATTTTTGTTGAAAAAATATACGTTTATCTAATTATTACTCATCCACCTTTTTTGGGAAAAAAAGTACTTATAAATATTTTAGTTCTCTCTCTCTCTCTCTCTCTCTCTCTCTCTCTCTCTCTCTCTCTCTCTCTCTCTTTTCTACTCTCGATTATGAGTACGAATTCATAAATGCGCTATTTCGACAGTCTTTTTTCACCACCTAGTATAGCAATCCTTAAGAGCGGCGCGGCGCAGCAGTATTCCCGCGAGAAAAGAACATCCAGAGTGTCCTCCTTCCCGAGTGAGACGGTACCTCCTCTCGTGAAATGTGATAATTAAAAAAGTGTGGTCTTTGTCTTCATTAACGCCGACGAAATGAAACGTTCGCATTAAAAATTCAATTAAATGTGGTAAGAGCATCACGGTGGGCTTGTGATGGCCTTCGCAATTCAAGTATGAAAATGTGTATCGTTGCATTTCACTAGCAAGATGAACAGAAATGAAAAAGAAGAGTAGAAAATAGAAAAAGACACGGAGACTGTGACACTAATTTTACACGACATTAGACTGCAGTTTACGGTGCAACTCAGTCGTGTGAGAGAAAAAATCTGCTAAATTTTAGTTGTGAGCATTTAACTGCAATTTAAAATGGAAACAAATTAAGTAAATTCAATCAATTTCAATTAATTTTAACCAACTTATAATTCAACAAAGTTTTACTTGTAATTATAATAACTTAATTAAAAGCCAAATAGGAAGATATAAAACGCAAAAAATAAAAATACTTAAAAAATGTGCCGAATGATTAGTCAATCTAGTATTATAGATACACTGCTTTAATTCAATCTCAATTAAAAGTTTTTAGCACGTCAGGCTAATTCACTTGCAACATTATTTCAAAAATGGCCAAAATTATTTTCAACATTGATTTAATCATAATTTTCTGAAAAACATGTGACACAAAAATTTTACTTCCGGATTTAGATTCAGCATGAAAAACTACTATAGAAAAGAATCCACATCTTTGATGATTAAGAAACAGGTATTATAATTACATTTACATTTTTTGTTAAGTATAAAATTATAACATTACTGTTACGTGATAACATTAATGCTAAGTGATATTTACTTGAAAGTATCCGTTATAGAAAAATCGAAAATTCGGAGAGATTTGAAATTGCGATTAAAGAAACGCAACATCCCTCTAGGGAAAGCACCGCATATAATCGCCCCGTTACCATCGGCTTTTTACGAATCCGCTTCCTCGATCCACGGTTAAGAATTAAGGATGTTGTACTGGCTAGATCAGCAAGAAGAATGATAAAGGAATTTCCGATGATAAATCATTCCTCGCCGACAAAGCGGCAAAAATGTTCGTCCAGGCAAAAAGTTTAAGACGCGTGCGGTTATCCGACGATAAATCAATTTTTCGTCATCGTAGCGACCGCAGCCGGATGCGCGACGGCGACGATGGAAAAGGGGACCGAAAGTGGAAGCGGGGTTGAAAAATTAAACAAAAACAATGGGCACCGGCACAATGAGGAAATAAGCACCCATTGATAATGCTGCGAATCAAGAGTCCAAGGCAACAATAGGATATCAGAATGGCTATTATACCCGGGTAGACTCAATTATTTTAAGCCACTTTTGTGCCGCGCTAATGAAGCGAACAAAGCCGAATATTAAAGCAACCTCCTATCCGCCATCCCACTTCGCGCTTATCTTCTGTGTCTCCGACGCCACGCTAGTTTCTTCAATAAGCTTTATCTAACCAACTGGCCGCCTTAACCTTATGAGGAATAAATTTTAGATAATTTCAGACAGTACCAACATTAATTTATTAGAGTGGTTAGTAAAAGATAGAGATTCCCATTATACATATAACGTACCGTGATTAAATCATTAGTCATTTATTTCTTCGAGGAACATACATAAGTTAACATACATTATATTCTAAACTTTTAATATTTCTAGAAGCTATTTTTTCTCAAGCAGTCAGAATTTATTTTATTTTAAATTCTTATTCTCTCGTTCTCATCTTCATTTCTATCAAGAACTGAAATCAGTTTTCCATTTCAGAGTTATCGAGAGAATAATTTCATTCGTGGAAAATCAAGTCAAAGCCACTGCGATAACGGTGCAGCGTCTATAAATTCTCCCGGGACGCGCGAATGAAACATCCGCATTCGCTTCACGACGTCGTTGATCCGGAAATAAAACACAAGCAAAGCGGTCCCAGAACTCATGACTTTTACAAGAATGCCGTCGATATCGCATCCGATCCAAGTATAGTCTCGAGTTGTGTGAAAAATTCTTTGACGAGTAATCCCGCGACGACAAAAGTACTGACACTCGGATATTATTCGAGGAGTCTCACCGCGAAAATCCCCTGAAGGCGACGGAAGGATTTCTCATCGAAACGAAATTGACCAGCTTTTTCCGTTTCGTCAGGATTAATCGGTTCTACACTTATACAGAAATTACAGGTGTAAAAGATATTACGATCGTACATTCTTAACAAAGAAAGTACATGTGTAACTGTGATAATCGACTTTTTTTGCCATTGTGTTATTCTTTCTCTTTTTGTAGTATGGTATTAATCACTCCAAATTAAAAATAAAAACATTTTTAATTTAACTCTTATATGTATTTTTTGACAAGAAATTCTTTTAAAAGAGATGTAAAATACAATGTAGCCTTAAAAGAGGTAAATCTCATTTTGTTTTTTATACATTGAAAAATAAATCAGATTTTTTATTTATTTATAAAGATATTTACCACAGATTAAACGTACATAAATTTTTATATATGTATACTTAGTCTCCAGAAAAAAACGCGAGACGTTTTGTATTCTCAAGTTGCTTTATTTTTTTCAAAGATTGAGTCTTTAAATATTAATGTAAAAAAAATCTTTTAACCATGAAAAGTCTTTTTTCTCATTATAACTATTTTTACTTGTCAACAAAGTTCAATTAATTAACATTACATAACACTTGCATTAGTCTTTATACGAAATATGTCCAAAATGAAGATAAAAAGAAAATATTTCTATACTCAAATTATTGAAAGAAATGAAACACTGAAAAGAAATAAAGTAAAAGAGTCGGCCATCAAAAAAGTACAGGAGAAAGTAGCGAATGAAAGTACACAAATCGCACGTAAAATACAAGATTTAACCCCATCCAGCGCGTCGATCGGGCAACGAAACGCAACCCCCTTAAGTTCGCTGATATGATAAACACCCGAAATGACAGCGGCATCCGCCCTTTTCCTTGCCCCTTTCCTCATTCCTCTTCGACCCTTCGAGTTAATCACGTCAGGCGGACGAACCCTCTGATTAAAACGGCCCTCCATCTCTTCTTCTTATTATTGTTATTATAGAGAAGGCGAATGCAGGAGAGGCATTTCGGGTCGAAACAGTCGGGAGAGATGCTAAACCACTATCCTGCATAGAGATACTATACATCCGTACGCGAATACGTAAACCTTCCTGATTGTTAGAATTTTCGACATATTAAACGACTCTGAGTCGAAAAATAAATCTTCCGCAATCTCATTTCTTAATTAACTCTTATTTCTCATGATTACATATTTATATAGGTACGCCTAGTCATCAATAACTTTGTTGCGTATTTATATTTGGGCTCAATTTTAGGGAATAGAGTTAATTTTTCTACTAAATAAAAGTGATACTTTTCGAAAAGTTTGCTTTTAATATCTACTATAAATATATGAAGTTTTAACTTGGTACACACGGTTGAGTCATTTGTGCCCTATATATCTTTTTCTTTCGAAATACTAGAACATCTGAGTAAACGCAGTGGTTTCTATCTTCTCCTCTTTTTAATACACAACTTTATTAATATTTTCTAAAGATATTAAAACATATATAATATTACTATTTAATAATTTTTGTATACTTGTAAAAGTGATAAAAATTAACCCTGAACATGAACAACGTGTATAATGGAGGACCGATCATTGCGTGTATTAAAGATTAATTTAAAATTCAACGCGCTATAGACATAGTTCTGCATAAGTGCTTATATTATTATTAGTATAAAATTCGTATATTAAAACTATAACGTTCAACAATTCTCTATGATTTAGTAAATACAGAGCCGAGCGCTAAAAATTTTAATGCAAATACTTAACGAGACCATTATCGAGATGATTACGCGTGAAGCACGGTGTCTCGAATAATTTATGTGTATGATTTGACGAATAATTTTTCTCCCGTTGCCAGTCGCAATCCACGCGGGCTTTCTTATTAAATCAGAAAATTCATTAAAGCCGAGGTTTGGATTACGCTCGAAGGCTCAGGTACTTAGCGAGAGGGTAGGTCCCCGTTTGCCGCAGGCAGTGACGGGAAGATCGTAAGGATTTAGAGCCGGTCATAACGAGGCGATCCACGTAACAAATTACAAATAATGTCGTTGGCTCCTGACGAAGCGCCGGTAACTATGTGGCGTCGGAGGAACGGCTCTTTCGAGCTCGCGGCGAGCCACCGGTCGTACCAGCAAGAAGATCGAGATATCGAGCTCCTCCTAACCGAAGGACCGGGATCCGGTTGCGTGCACAACGATCTATCCTCGAAGTGACCAATCATGCTAATAAACCCGCCGGGCATAAGTAATACGGAACGATCGTAAATCTTCGCGATGCCGATGAATGCACGCGCCAATATTACCAGAGTAAAGGCATGCGGGGAGGAAACGGTCAAAGAATCTCTCATCGGTACTTAATTATAGAAACAGATCTTTCTATTATCACATTCACTGGAATACTACGTGAACCACTTCTGATGTTCGATCATATTTTATCGTAGATATATATGCGTGATACGTTTATCTTTATGCATATTTTAATATATTAGCAGGAATTTATCAAATATTTCAAAAGAAATTGTATCTGCAAATGAATTTATTTAATATTGAAATGTTCAGTGGAAAGAAAAATTTTGCCACAAAGTATCTAAAAGCTAAATATAAATCTAAAAATTATTTTATTGGATCAACAAAATAATTACATTATACATTCTGCTGCTTGTGCGAAAATGTTAAAACTTTCTACGGCATTACTCATCATGCTTAAGATTCCTTCGTAATTATATTTTTACTCTGGTAAAAATTTTTCTTAAGATTTTTATGTAAATTTCAGAATTTCTCAATTTTATATTCTAGAAAATTTCTCAGATACATTTTATACATAACACTTTTAAAAGGATCAGAAGTACTGAGAAAATCCTCTTTTTTTTAGAATATTTTATCACAAATGCACACACACAAAGTATTCAGCGTAACGATCCGCACAATATTTTAGACTTTAGACACTTTGGACAGTTAAAAAAATGAAAGGTAAATATTCATATGTTTCATGTGAGCATACATATGCAGCAAAGAAATTAAAAAGTTTTTAATAAGAAAGATCATTTTGAATTTTTTAAATAACACCATACAACTTTTTTATAATATTGTAATGGTTGTATAGGAATTTTCAAAACAAATTCAATATTTAATCGATAATGTCACATTTATTGATATTTCATTGATTTTGTACCCATAAACACATACATAATATATATCACAAATATGCATTAATAAAAAAGACTATGTATGGTAAACAAATTTTATTAATATTTAACTCATGGACGGTTACAATCCCGAACACTAAAATATTCTCTTTAAGATTTCTCATTTTATAATTTCTTTATTAAATCTCTTAATAAAGTCTTGAAAAGTTTAAAATATTCTTTTAGGAATTATTAAATGATTGATTTTTTAATTTCAGGATATTTTAAAATTTACGTAAAAAATTCTAAGAAAAAATGTAGATTTTCTGGGTATTTCTGAAAAGTGTTCCAATTCTTATAAAAATTCTGACAATAAGAAAAATTTTCAAGAGAGCGAGAGTCTAACAAAGTTATTTTCAAGTCTACATAGTTAAATTTTTAAATAATTCAGTAAAATTGTTTTTTCTGTATATTTATTTTCATTGAAAAGTATAAAAAAAATGTTTGGAAACTTAATTCATTTTTGAGGCGTAATATCAATATTTGACACATTCGATACGGTGTTTCACAGATTTTTAAAATCTGAATCGAACGTTTGCATCTGATTGTGAAATCTGACTTGCAAAATTCTCGATTCGTTTCGCCGCGATAATTCGCATTGCACTTCACACTGCTTCCAAAGACGAAAGAGCTCGTCGCGTGCTATCGCGCACAGGTGTGCACACGGTCGAATGATCGGCGCAACAAGCTGCACGCGGGAAAGCACGCAACTGAGACATTACATAAGGTCTGTGGATGAAGCAAAAAGAGACCTGGAAGGGCATTGCGAACGAACAGTGAGGAGCGAAAGGAGGATGGACGAGGGAAGAGAAAGAAATGAAAATAATGAGTTCGCACGACGCGACTGGGACCTGCCTCGACGTGTTATAAAACGAGTCCTACCCGCCGGCAATGATTGCTGCCTTGCACAGGCTAATAGCACCCGCAAACGTAACGAAGGGTTATGTGGATCACGAGTTTGTTATTGGCTCGCTTAATGACCCGTCTGCTCGTTCTACCTGTCCGATGCGCGCCACGCCGAGCCGCCAACGACATAACCGGTCACCGTGTATGGAGTGTCGGTATAATGCGAAATTTATATATGGAAGTAAAAAAAATATATGTAAAGATATACAAAAGGATCACTTACAACTTCTTTTTTTAACTTATCTACATCATAAAAGAATTAAACAAATTTTTAATGATGCAGACATGGTATACTTTTTGACAACTGTTAAAAAATTAACTCTGTTCAATTTCTGTTAATTAATTCCACAATGTAATAAACATCTGTAATGATTCATAAAAATTCTAATAAAAGTACTTCAATCATTTTTTCACTAAATTATAATAATCTTTTGTAAAATATATGAAATGAGTAAATTGTTTACGTCATTTCTTTTTTGCACTTCCGTATTTCTTAATTAAAGACTTTGTATAAATTTACACATTAAAACGTATAATTCAATAAAAAAGCAAATAGGAAATATGTGATATATTGTAAATAAAAGACTCTCTCTCTCTCTCCCATGACGATTTTGTTCTCATTCATTCAGTATGTTTCTAATGAAATATTAAAAAGCAATGAAAAAATTAACTTGCAAAAGAGAGTACTTCAATGATAATTAGATCACTCGAGTTTAATTTGTAATTCATTCGCATTGTATTTATATTTCGCGAAAGATATCTAGGTCGCAATCTAAGTATGCAATAATGAGATGTGCCAAGTTAACTACGAGTCAGCCTTGGACTTCAAAGTTGTACGAAACATTTGAATGACTCGGTTGCAACTCTAATGAAACACTTGACCTGGCGCTGCGCGCGCGTGTGATTTATTTCTGCAATATTCGAAATGTCAGTACTACTTACCGTATACATCTTAATGGAGCATAAGATTCATTTAATATTCAACGGAATAGCAAATTCTGAATTGTTAATTAAGACATTCTTTTGATTTTTTCTCTTTTCTATAAAAAATATTTCAAATATGAATATTTCAAATTTGTAACATATTTACCAACGTTGAATCTGCAAAACTTTTTAGTAAGGCTTCAGTTTATTTAAAAAAAACCATTAATTAATTTCGAAAGATATCAAAATAAACATAAAAAGAATAAAAATATTAAGTATTACATTTTAAGAATAATCAACATTAGCAAATATAACATAAACAAAATCGAATTGTTTCGCCCCTTTTTTTGTGAAAAGAATTTTTAATTGGGTGGATCCAACAGACTCGCAATTATAAATCAGCTCTCTCTCTCTCTCTCTCTCTTTGAAAAATTATAAACTATTTTCTAATATAAAATTATTTTACGTTAAAAATTCAGAATTGAAATTAAAATTCCGTTCAAACTTATATTCATTCGTTCGTGGACATTTCAGATTCAATCGTAACTAAAACGTGTCGACTTTCGAATGCTATTTGTCACAAAATCGAGAAGTCGTTCGACGTTGGAATCCGTTGTAAGCCGTTTCAAAGCGTCATAAAAATTTGTCGCCAGCTTGCCGCAGCCATATTCAAGATCGGCTGACGGGTTATGCGATGTCGTAAAGGCATTTTCCTTCGGCGAACAGTAGTGCCGTGAAAATCCCAGTGCTATCGCTGATGTTCTGAAAGATCCCGCGCTGTATATCGCGCGCAACCTCGAGCTCTCTCTAGTCAGAAATCGCAGAAATAGTCCGGGCAAGTTAGAAACTCGCCGCGTTTCCCGACTTCCGTGCAGCAGCTAGCGTGGATGTAGTGTGCGCGCATTCCCGCCCAATAAATTAATCACGAAACTTTCGCAATGTGGAAGTCCGCCGCAAACTAATTTGTTGGCCGGCTCGGAAAGTACACGCGCGCGTACCTCCCAAGTGTATGTATTATACGATCTCACGCGGACCAAGAAGTATAATGAACACAGATGAGTGTACGTGCGCGGCTCCGATGTATAATCATTGCATTTATATTCACTCACCATCGATATTAGACGAGGATTGATCCACGCCTGCTGCATGTTATCGTCGAGGTACCGTTTCGCTATTCGGGCGATGTTCTCTTGTGGCTCTTTCTTCGACACGGCTGATACAGTGGGCGGGACGACAACGTTGGCATTGTTCCTGAGACAGAAATTGAAGACAGGGTTAACATGAGCATCGATCAAGTCTGGATTCGTGAACACCTCGTAGAAAACGAGCGCCGATTATTACTGTGTTGCTCAAATTGGGACGTTCGGAGCGGCGAAAGATATTTTCGATCGAAGGTTCTAGTAGACAGGATCTGAAGATTGAACACAAAGATGAATATGTAGTCATAACTGTGTGCCTCTAAGAAATTATAGCAAGTCAAATCAGTAAATTTAAGAATTAAAAGATATCTTTTTTAGAGCCAAAACGTTCAATTTTTTGTCTAAATTACAAAGAATAAAATAAATACATTTTTATTTATTGCGCATTAATTACAGCGCTATTATCCTTAGTTGCCTTATATATTTGCTACATTTATTTAATTTTTGTTATATTGAATTATCTAATATAGTCATATTTTTCGATTATATACTATAATTCAATATATAAAAATGTATCATACTAATTTATGAAACTACCAGAGTACGCACTTTGTCGATTTTATGTGGCTTACTTTGGAAAATAAGCGCTCTATGATTATAATCGTAGTTGGCATGTAGTTTGCAAGAACATTTCGGTGAACGATGTCAGGTCACTTGTGCATACATGACATTCTCGGCATGTGTAGAATAACTTCAAAGTCGAAGCACGTGTCTCTTCCTGAGAAAGAACATTCGTGTACGACTGAACGAGGTCTCCGATTTGCTTGAAGTACATCAGAACGTGCCTGAATTTCATATCATCGTAACGCGTGCAACACATTTTTCTATCATCGATGCAACGCATTTGCAGTAATAATGATAATAAATAGGATGCCAAGTCAACTTGACCAAATTTCACATCTCAAATTTTCTACTATGAGGTTGTCTACTATACAGCTGACTGTTAATCACCATTATTAAAAAAGAGATTTGTCTTTTCTTCTATGTTATTTTGCTAAATAAGACCAAAACGTTCGAGGAACTTATACTGCTGTTTGACTAAATAATATAATAAAGTAACTTAGAGATATAATATAGAAGAATAGGATTACTACAAGATGGGAAGACGTTACTTTGTTTATAGTTTTTCAAAACGCAAACGTTGACCATTCTGTTTATGTATATAAACATAATAATTGCGCAGTTATCTAATAATATATATAAGGTATGTATAACTAATAAAATATGTACATAAAATAATATCTAATAATAAATGCGCAGACAAAAACGTTCGTGTCAGTCGATGTAAAAAAGATTTAACAAAATATAAAAATGTATATTACTTCTGGATTTAAAATTTAAAACAAGCAATTTGTAATTATTTCGAATTAACTTATGTTTAATGCTGTCGTAAATAATTAATTTTAAAATATAATTTTTTCTTTCTTTTCTTCTAAATTATTTTATATTTTTTACTTGTGTCACTTTTCTTACGAAAGTGCGATATGATGCTTTCTATTTCTTATAATTTTGTAAAAGCTCGAAAAATGTACCTGTAAAATTAATTGTCCATTACACCAATGTGTAATGCAATAAAAAATGCAAAATAATTTGTTAAAATGCTTGAAACATATTTTATGTATGTAGATAAAAATTGCACTTTTGTCAAGAATAAAATTGTATGCATAAAATTGTTGTAAATTGTTCTGTCAAGTGTGCAATATACGAATGTGTAAATGCATAGGAAAATCCTTCATAAATTTTATATTTTAAAGATGTAAGTATGTGTCATATTTTAAAGTATAATATTATCAAACATATAAAAATGTCATAGATTGTTCTATTATTATATCTAAATATTTCTATAAAATTTGAACTCAATTCTCTTATTGGTTCAAAAATTATTTAATTGTTCTGTTATAGTCTTGATTCTTATATAAAATCGCTACATGAAGCCTTTATAAGCCAAACTATTTATTTGCTTTACTTTTTGCAGTTTGTTTATGACAAAAATTTATTGACTAATTATAGCTAATATTAAATTTTTTTAACTGATTGTTTGACCGATATTATTAAATAGTCAAAACATCTTTCTTTTTTCATAATCGTAAAACTAGAGTTCTTATAATAAAAGTTAAGACAATGAAGTAACAATTTTTTATTAATTGTATAACAACCAATGATGTATAATTCATCATTAACCAATACACCAATAATGTATATATGTACGAGAATACATACACCAATGTGTTGGTTACGTACGTTAATTGGTTATATATGGCGGCGGTTTGTCTTAACTTTTATTACAGAAACGTTAAACAGTCCATTTATTTGTTTCTCACTGGCGAATAAATCACTTGGTAGCAACATAAACTAAATACATCGACAACACTAAAATTTGAGTAATGAAGGGCTGCACGGCGTTAAATGCTATTATTAGATTGGCTGAGTTATTAATATGAACGACATTTAACGGAGAATAGCAGTTGATAGCAGTCTAAACGTAGAATGGGTGATACGAGTGTGTATAGGGCATTGTGGGGCAGGAGGCCACGAAATTAACGGTCTCCTGTGCCGTACGGCGATGTATCAAACCGAATCTATTGTGCAAACGCCACACCATTGCCACCGTCACCGGCCATCACCGGCCGCCAGATTGCACGTTGCACGATGTAGAAACAGCTTGGAATGAGGAGAGGTCGATACGTATCTCCCCGGCTACGAAGGATCATTATAACATTGCAGCCGCAACTGTCTATCGACGTCTTGATTGGATTAAAGTTAATGATGTCCAGAGTGCCCGAAACATTCCCGCGTTTTAATAGAAGTGTATTAATTTTCTACAGACAAGTACCATGGTACTTAAATTGCCGCTAACAACAAACAGATGAAATTATTTATTGGTATCTATACATGTACAAAGACTGCATTTGCAAATTACTTTTAGTTATATTTAATTAAATGGGTAGAAAATATGATATTCTAAATACTCCGTTTGTGATCAAATTTTCAACATAAGAACGAAAGTTTAAGTATAGTTTATATATTTTAGCACAGAGAGTTTGTTCAATGATAAATAAATTTTGTAAAATGTGCAGTAAAAATAGAAAAAATATAAAATTAATAATTTTACATACTTTTAAGATTTAGGAAAAATATATATAGATACGAGTATAGTCATAAAAGAGTTTTCTTCTAATAATTTCTTACGACTATAATATAGATGCTATTATTCACCACGTATGCATTCTAATAACGCGAAGCGAAGCGCGCTTCGGCGTAGCCAGACAGTGACTGAATTCCCCATCGTACGTTTACAATTATCCCATTAATTCCCAGATGGGGTACGCTGCATGCAGAATTTTTAACTCGCGACGTCTTCGAGGCTTACGCGCATCCCGTATGCGGCAGCATTGCTTCATGTAGAATTAATTATCCGCTTTTCTCGCGGCAGGTTGTACCGAAATTTACGTCCGTCGTTCGTTTCTGCCAGGGCTGACTCGAGAAAGAGCCTGACAGAACATTCGATCCATGCCACATTTTCTAGACAATCTCATATTTAGACTTTTCCTTTTAAATTAAAATCGCAATTTTCTCTCTCATAAAACAAATTAATATAAAATTAGAATATGGCGAATAATAATTTTGTGCCGACGCGCCATTTAATAATAATAATATATTTAATATCGATTATGGTCGTAAGTAATAAACAATTAATAAGAAAATTAAACGTTTTAATCTAAAGAATTATCTTCAGTAAAATAATATAAAATATAATATAAAAAAACGTGTAAAGATTTAATTCATATGTAGATTTCACTGAAACGTGGAGGAATCTTCATGAGTTAAATCTTTGGGTATTTCTTTAGATTTCATATTATTTGCTGAAAATGGCTTTTTTGGCTAAAACGTTCATGTCTTTTATATTTTTATTTTATTATTTAATTATTTCCATGTATTTTATTACGTCTAAAATATACTGATTAATCACATCATAGGTGTTTCTCTTTATCATTATTATAATAGTAAATTGCTCTTGCATCTAATTATCCTTAATTTTTCTCGGGGATCACTGTATCCTCCCACCACTCCTGTTTTCAGCAGATTCCGTAAAGCGCGATCCCGCGCGCACAATGCACGCTTATGAATAATCGCGCGCCCCCGCGCGCGTGTATATATACAAACGTTACGAAACACGCATTCGCATTCAATGGAGAGTTCCTTGGCTCGAAGCATGCGTTTAAGCGACGCGCGGCGTGACTGCGTATAGCGACCGAGGGCTGAGACGCGGATACGCCGTGGATATCCTATAAGTGAATTATGAGAGTTTATCGCGACTCCGTCGCCCCGTGCCTGCTGTCGTGGCGCAGCTGCTGGTTCAGGCCTCCCTAGCGGGTTAAATTATTGCCGGGATCCCCCGAAACCATCTAAATTATTGGTCCCGGCTACGGATCAGCACCTCGAACACCTTAAAGACGCAAACGCCTCCGTCCGGAATACATACAATCTCGAATACTCAGCGATTTACTCGGTTACGTACAATTACCACGCATTCCTTTTTCGTATAAAAGCAAATTCACCTTTTGAAAGCAAAAATATAGGTGCAGCACGTTCTTCGATTTCAGGCAATTTTATCTCTTCCTCAATTGTGATTAACAAATTTGAGCTTACAAATAAAAAGTGCAGAAGCATAAGGTTTACAATTTTATTATTATTATCGATTTTTAACATTTTTTATTTCTTAGCAGTGCAAAGTAAAGTCGAACACCGTTTTAACCAACTAAAAAAAAATTAAAATACGATTATTTTTTTTATACACAAGAATGTAAAACGTTAAATTCGGTGAAGATCGTTTTTTGTAATAATATCTCTTATAAATTTGTACAATTTTCAGTTCAAGCTAACTGTGCGTCGCGATTATTGGCCGAAATTCATAGTCCGTTCTTAATCTCAAAACTGTTTCAAGCAATATCTTAAGAGGTTGATACGGTTCTTTGATTGATTCATGACATCTTAAGCACTAGCTTAAGAACATCTCGAATCTTAAGCAACGTCTGTGGATTCCGTCCATTATGTTTCAAGACAAATAATCGGCGCATAGTTAGCTTGAACTGGAAATTGTAGGTGTAAATTTACAAGAAATATTGTTATGTATGCACGAAGAACAGTTTTGACCGAATATGGTGTTTTTCATTAGTGTGTGTTTAATCTCATTAGTTTATCAGATTGATCAGAAAATCTTTTTGTATTTTTACAAACAAGTTTATGCAAAAATATGAAACGACTTTGTAATCAAAACCTAATATTTTCGCTTAATATTATTTTTAATATAATTTATTTTGTTTTAAAAAAAATTATCTTTTATATCACAATAAGAAAAAGTGAATAGAGTTAGATTATATAGAATATTAATATAAGTGCTACAAGCCACGCTAGGTGTTTAATTAAGTTATGCAAAGTTTTTGCGATTCACCAATTAGTTACAAAAGATTTAGAAAGAAATTAATATTTTATTTCGCAGGATGATTAATTTCTGCATTATAACGTAATTTTACATAAGTCACTTATATTTATATTAAATAATGAAGATTGTCATTATTTTATTTTATTTTCATATTCTATTCAAACATAGATAAAATATGTTACCTCTCTTATTGAAATAACTTTTGATCCAAATGATAAATCGTCACTAAATTTTTGATATTACTTATTATAAATGCAATCTAGAATAATCTGTAAAATGTTTGAAACAATTTTTTACTATTGTAAAATATGTAGGTATAATACATTTTTATAGAGACTATTTAATGATCATTTATCGATCAGTCGTTTTTCTTTATTCATTCGCATCAACAGACGACACGGATATATCCGGGACAGTGAACGAAGGTGGAACTTTTCCATTCTTCTCGTATAATACGCAACGAGGTAAGTGTGGGAGTTAATAACGCGGAGGATGAAAAACTAGCCATCTGCTAGGCGAGCGCGAAGCGCAAGTAAAGGAGGAATGGTGTGAAGAGAGACGAGGGGACGAGAGAAGATCGGACGACCATAACATGGAAGATAATCTTCAGGACTACGCATATACTTCCTTTTACTCGTCTCCGTGAGTTTTACGGAACCTTCCGCCAGGACCCCGAGGAGAGGCGACCAGCGGACAAAATCCAACGCCGAGCCAAGGCGAGCCGCACCGTTACGCTCGCTCTAAATCTCTCGTAAATACATCCCGGTCGCCCGGCAGTCTCCATCCCCCTGTTTTCTGCAGGTGTATCCCCCTATACAAACCTCTCGAGACGGTTCTCACGAAAATCCGCGCCGGCCGCTGAATGAAAATTCACGGTAGACTTGAGAAACTTACTTCGTCTTGCGCCCGCGAGTAATGGAGCGGGCAATGGAAACGAAAATGTATGGCGCGTTGCGCCGCACCGTGTCGTGCCAAAACAACGCCTGTCCCGTCGCCGAGACGATTTGGAGAAATTGCGAGTGTTGTTAATACGAAGAAAGTTCAACTTAACACTCCGTCTGCAATCATATATACTCTTTCCGTTAACAATCTGCCTTTTTGTTCAGTCCAAATTCTTTTACTGTTCTGGGCCTTCAAAAAGTATAGAAAAATTAAGGCCGCACTGATCTTTAAATTAACGGATAAAGTATAATAAAATTAATCAATCAGAGTCTTTCATATTATAAAAAGAAAAGATTCTTATAATTGATCAATTTTCTTATGTTTTATACGTTATTATGCAAAGATCTTTGCTTCAGTCTTTATTTTCCAACATCTGTATTATATATTAGCAAATAGTTTTTTAACTTAAATATCAAAATTTTTACTTAATAAAAATGTAAAAAATGAGAAAATTAAGAGCGAATTTTGCTTGTATCGAAAGGATCCCGATTGTAAATGAAAGTCAATGTTTGTTCCATACATAAAGAATTTCTTATCTTTTGACATATTATTATATAATTTATAATATAAAAACATATAAACAATTTATCGTATGCATTTTTGTTTCGTTCAATTTCGTTTCATCATTACCATTTACAATAATGCAACGTGAAAAATGAAAGCAACAAATTCTGGAATTTTTGTTCAGACTACAACTTATCTCGCAAGAACTCACGGCAAAGTTAAAAGCAGGAATGCTCGTCACACATTTTATGAGTATCCGATCGATAAAGTTGATAATTTAATGAGTATTCTCGCTCAATACCTGTCCTTGCACTGTCGTTAAGTCAGTAGCACGGTGTAAAATACATTCTTACACCGTGATCAGTAGATTGCTATTATTATATGATGCAGCAGGTATCATCTCGCGTAGATCGTTTCCTTTAAGCGACTGAGAAAGTTTTCGAATGTTTTCATTAATCATTTTACTCAGGCCTCTAAGAATAAAAAGATTAAACAAAAAAATGGTATAGTTATGTACAGAAGCATCGAGTATTACATAAATAAATCGAACCAATAAATAAAAAATAAATGATTCACAATAATATTTTTATTGCTTTTTATGTGCAATCGATGAGAAAATGATTGCTGCAAATCACCGCATCACGAGTCACGACTCATGCCACTGATCGATATATACAATTGATCAACTTGAAAATTATAGAAATTTCACGCCTCGATTGTTTCCTCGTGATACGGTGCAAACGTGAATAACAACGTTTCTCTCGGTTACGATCATGAAATAAAACCAGCAGCTACCGGGTGGAGAAAGGGAAAGAGGAGAGAGGACGTTACACACACCTAGGTACATTCTTGCCGCTTTCACGAGCGATAAAGCGCCAATCGCGCCACGTAAAACGTAAATCCGACTATTTAGTAGGAGTAAAATCGATCGACGGCTCTTTCGATCTGCCGTGATCCGAATGCTTTAGGTATCTTATCTGCTTAACCGGTCATTTCCCGGCAAAGCGCTACAGATTACCGATCGTTACCTGAGTAACACACGATTGGCGAACGATGCATGAGAACAATCTACAGAGAATCCAAGGAATTAATCTGCAAACTTGAAATTATTATCAACACTTTCTTTTAGCTAATTTTTCTCTAAAGGAGAGAAATAAAGATATGCGTTATAATATTATATTTTTTCGGAAATTTTTCAACACCTTGTTGAATTGTATATAATACAATACTATAAAATCCGCATGTGTGCAATGTGTATTGTCATCATAGCAAAATTATTTAAATAATTTCTACACATTCCTATCGATTTTCCCTTGGACGCCACGTTAATTACGAGTTGTTAATATTTTGGTATTTTAATAAAAGCGCACAGTTTTGCTCAAAATCTGTTGATATAATACAAATTTAAAAAAAACATTCTTGACATCACGCACTATCGATATTTTGTTTCCGTGAACAATTCTGATTATATTATGCGAGAGCACGTGTATGTGCAGTTTATATAATATTATATGTATATATAGTATACATACCCTGTATGTTGTGATGCTTCATTCGCATTTATACACAAAGGTGCACTTTCGTCCGCAATATCTGGCGGATATGCAGCAGATATTGCATACAGGCTCTCGCATACAGGGACCTTAGCAAGGATCAGGATAAGGATCCAACAAAACGATTTGCCAGTACTGTCCTTATGTACCATGTTTACGACCAATTCGTGTGTATGCTATGGGTAACGATCTGTAATAGTTAGACATATAACCTATTGTTTATTTTATTCGTAAGTAAAAGCAAGCGAAGTTTTGGCAAATTTCTTTTGCAGCACGTTGATCATATTTTTGCGTACTTATTTAATTCAGACAATCATATTGATTATTCGTGCATAATATTATCGCAAATAAAAAATTTATGAAAAAAATGTGCATTTTATTTCTAAAAATATTTTCATAACATGAAATGTTCTCACTCATGAAATTTAACTTCAATTATTTTTAATCAGATTAGACAGTATTCTCTAATTTAAATTCTTCAAACTATCTATAATCCCCTTTACGAACTTCTTTTACGCCTCAAAAATAAAATAAAAATAAGGCAATGAAAACACAATTCTTATCGCAAGCAAAGAATACTTTGTCAACTTTGTATTTAAACTCAAAATTTATTCCACGATGCGAAAATTATTTTTATCCAGATAGCAAAAAAAAAGATATTGCAATATTCATCGGAAATCCATCGATATACAATAACAATATTTCGTAATCCGAGAAAGAATAGTTTTGAATAAATAAGTAATCGGCGAAAACGAGAAGGAAACAAAGATAAATGAATAACGAAATCACAACAAGTTTCGCATTTCAATGATCTCTTTGGTATTAACCGACAGTGATTAGTATTTGCATGAAGAAATCTGCCGAAGTATATCGGCAGGTAGGAATAATGATGTATTTTTCAAGAAAATAACGATGTTCTACGTCTACGTCGACGAGACGATACCTTCGCACCTAAGTGCGATAACACTCCAGGTGATAAACTAACAGCGTAGTCTCTAGGAGCCTGAGAAGTTATCGCACTTCAGACGTGCATTTTGCTTTATCATTTTATTATCTCTCCCCTCATATGTTTAAAATAATTATTTTCCAAAAAAGTTCTCATAACTTGCAATATGTTCGTAATATGTATTGTATGTATATTTATCATTTTCAACGCGTATATAAAATAATCATTATACATATATAAAAAAAAATTTGATTATATAAATTTTATAGATTGTATAAAAATTGAAAATCTGATAGATTCAACCAAGAAAATACCAGTTTTTTTAGTGACCAGTTTCTCCTAGATATTCAAATTATTAAAATAACTAGAAATTTTTTCAATCGCGATAACCAAAATTCTGATTAATACAATTCTGTTTATACTTTTTATTGGTATAACTAAAATATTTTTCTTAATATAGATTAATATTCAATTAGATGTTTTTGTGTAAAAAAAAGCTTCGTTTAAAAAATAAATATTGTAGTTCCAGGAATTTCTTATAAGTCAATATACACGAAAAATTGAATCGGGTAGCAAATTAAATAAGGATATCCAGATTTATGTTGCTATAAAACCCGTTCTTTCCGATTCTCTATATATCACTGTGTTTATGTAAAGTTACAACTATTCTATTCAATGCAAATACAATATGTTCGATGATTCGGTACGATCTCAATAAGGGACCTCGCTGTTGCACGCGCGACGCGAAATAAGAATTCCCCGGAAAGAGCGGTTATCGAAATTGAGATCGTTTATGGAGCGTACTTTCTAAACGTCGAACAATCGCTGGCATTGAGCATAGAGTAAGATTCCGGAACGAAATCGTTAAACGATCCCATCTTAGAGATCGCGCGTGCGTGCTCGTCGGTACCTTTGAGAGATAACACGGGTCGTAAATCCGTTAAGACCCGCGATATCGATCTGCCATTGGATGTACTGCGCTCCCATAACGCGATAGAATCGAGTTTGTTCCTCGGATCCGCGGGTCTCTTCCTTATCTCTCTCCAATTCGACATCGATCGCTGCTTATTGATAGTACATTTATGTTACAATCTAAAATGATGATGACCTAAATGGAACTGCTTTATTTCTCTAATTGTAGATTCAAAGACTTGGTAATAAGTAAAATTAAAATAATTTATATTAAAATTTACGTATAGACCACTGCAATATTATTTTCGAAATAAGCTTGTATTTATATAATATTCTAAATATGAATCAAATTACAAAGATAATTCTTCAGTGCATTCAATTAAATTATATAGAAAGAATGATTTTGCGCTAAGTATCTAAAAATTTAGCTAAATACACATATGAAAAAATAAAAACGATTATAAAAATACTTACATATTAAGGACGCTCAAACTGGTTGTTAGAATGTCAAAATTGTTTGCAGCATCGCTTCTCTTGTTTGACTTTCCTACTAATTATTTTGATGGTTCAACAAAATTATTTTCTAATCTGTATTTCGCTAAATTTTTAGATACTTCAGCAAGTCGTCCTTTCCACGTTCTTTTCAGAGTGTCATTACGAACGCTCGTTCGATATATTCGTGGCTTCATATAAACTAGAATTTTAAGTTATACAACAAGAGCTCAGAACCAGGTAATCACATTTAATGCGCTAACCGTATGACGAAAATAAGGAGCGCATGAAAATAAGGAAAATAAGCCACCGAAAATTTGATATATTTATGTGTATATAGCTCGTGTGGGAAATTCAGGTAGAGCTCAGCGAATTTCACACGCAAAATTTGCCGCGCTCGAATCAACATTCAACAGTGTTACTCGATTACATTCTGGAAGATAGCTCCGCGAGAATGAGGTAAAAGGTGTCAAGTAAAGAGCTCAACGCACGCTAAGCAAAGGGTGAGCTGAAGGTAAGCGTGTCGAAAGATAAATAGGCTATCAGATGGTATCGGCTTGGCAGCAACCCCCCAGGGGTCTCCCTTCTTCTTCCTCTTCCTCTTTCTCAACCTCGTTGTTGTCTGGCTGCCGCCTTCTTCGTCTTATTTTTCCTCTTTCGCTCCACGTCGCGTATGCCTGCGCCCAACGAGTATCTGTAATATCCCAGTACCATATTCTGCCGCTTACGAGTAGGCATTCGAGGCAACTTAGCCGCCGGTAGCGAGGCGCGTATAGACGATAACGATAATCGGCAAGAATGCATCGTGTTCTTCGTCTGCGCCATCTCTCTTTATCTTCGTTAGGCACCACCTTTCACGTTCGCTTCGCTGTGTAGTTTCGCAACTACCTGCAGCCCCGGGGACACGTCGGTCTCTTCACACGATATCATGGCTAAGTTTTCGAAAGAGGTACTAAGAGGTCTTGAAGGGGCTTCTCTGTTTTTCAACTCTCCTTTCAGCTGCGTTTGATATCTCTGATGCATCTCGGAATAATCGCTTATCGGAGAATGATAAACGTTTAAGGATAGCGAGATACTCGTGAGGTGAGTCGCAAGAAGCTGTAATATTAGGAAATCGCATCGTCTAGCTCTAACGAATCATCTTTTGTCTACCGTATTACTTTTTGAGAGACGCATAAAATTCTACGTATGTATAGCTTTAAAGAAATAAGAAAAACAAGGGAAATGATTGTCGTCATCAAGGGTAAATAATGTCCTGCAAAAGAACGAATCGTGATCCGACGACTGCTTTATTGCAAAAAGTATGATTAATCTCGAAATATAACTAACGCGCAATGATTAGATTTCTGTGAAAGAAGAAAGACGATGATTGCGATTTCCGTTCCTGCGCTTCTGGTTGCACAGAAAGTAATGGATATAGCGTAACTGCTATGACGCCGTTAATCCCTTTTCACGAACGGGATGGGACACGAATACGGGAAGAAAAGGAAAGACGTGATGTCCCGACACCGAAACGTTCACCTTCTTCTATTCCACGCATCGTTAGGACTTACGTAGCCATGGCTCTACGAGACCTCGCGAGATTTAGCGGCTGCTGCCGTTGATTTGTGACCCATTGTTCTCTGGAAACCGCGCCGGCAGAACAAGGGCCCGACGGAGAGGAGGGAGACCAACTAAAAACTGGACTATCAAAGTAATGGCCATCGATTTGCTGCCACCGAAACTACGGAACGCACCCGATGACTGCGAACCGCAACCACGCGTTCTTCTTGCTCCTGTGTATTGCATTTTATGGATACATATATTATGCTTTCAACGCCACATAAACGCATGAAAAAATGCATGGTAAATCATGAATTATCGTTAGGCTTGAAGGATATAAATAGATTTCTTTGACTCCACAAAATATCACAAAATATATTAAAAATAATATTCTACTTTCTCTTAGCAGAAAACTCATGTAAATCACAATATTCTTCGAAAATTTCTTTGTGTAAATATAATTGTAAATTAATAATTATATTTATGTGAAGCCAAATTTTCCTATTTTTATCTTTAACACATTGAGCGCCGCGACCAATTTTTATAAGTGTATCGCAGAAGCCGAAGCTTAAAATTATCTAATGTTTGCTGGAATGTATTGCTAGAAATTACGGAAATCTATGGTATCGCTGACGCTCAACGTTAATCTAAAAGAGAAATATGAATAAACATAATCTACTTGTATTAATGTAATTCTCGATCGTATATAATAAGATTCCTTAAAGATGTATATGTCACATGACAAAGTTTTATCAAAAACATAAAAATATCATAGATTATTTTATTATTATGTTTGAGTTTCTCTAAGTAATAATGTTTAAGCACAATTTTTTCCCTCTTATTGGTTTAAAAATTTAATTTTTTTTGTCTCAATTCCTATATAAAATCACATTTTGTAGTACTTATTTAGAAATTTGATTTTAATTGAAGTTTTAATTGATAAGTTTTATTTTTAATAAAAAAAATTTATATGTAAACATTAATAAAACTCCAATAAATATTTATACAAAAGTTTATTTGAATCTACCTCTTTAAAAGTTATTTACCTAAAACTGCGCAAAATATAATCATTTCGCTGCATAATACTATTATTATAAGTTATTATAATATAATAAATTATTTGATAATTTGTATTTTCAGAATTTATGATAAAATTTTTTAAATGATATTGTACAAGCAAAGCGTTCTTAATTCAAAATTCTTATAATATTATATATAAAGATATTTAAATAGAAACAAAGACAAAATAATTTTTGAGAAATCTTCAATATCTTATCTTTTTTATAAGTTTTTTATAAGACCCGCTATCAGAGGTCTATAGATATTCGCTAAGATTCTCGCAAGTGCTTTGATACGCGTATATCTGTATATATAGAATCTCGATTTAATAACTAAAACAGGCGTCTAAGGTAGGCTTCCATTACAATACCTTACTGATGAGTCCAGTATTGGAAGCCGGGACGAAACGCCAACATTACGTGATATTCTTCGCAATATATTAGAATTAATAGAATTAAAGATTTTAATGAATCTCAGGCTCGTAGCCCTATTCTCATATTATTAGTTTTTTATAAGTATTACGTTCAATTTAGTAGAATGCACATTAAAACTTTCGTTGTGCATCCATAAAAAGCAGAATACCGCGTATTCGGCGCTGAATGTCTGTTTAATCTTTCCTCTCCATTCGGTAAGTTTTGAATGGGAAATCGAAGGGCTCCGTGTTCGATCTGAACGATCCAAGAAAGGGAACAGACGTAATAAACCGGTGAAGTCAATTCTTGCGAAGTCAGGATGACACAATGGGAGGACGGTCGCAAAACGAGCAAGCTCGCTCGCTCCCTCCACCTTTCTCCCGAGAGAAACCTGCTTTATTTATTCCATTATCCCGAAGACAGGTAACAGTCTCCCGCTGTCTGGCAGCGTACTGTCTGGAAGTGTGCGCACTTCTCGTCATCATGCATCGACGTACTTTACAATCAATATTAACGCACTCAACAAGAAAACGTCTATAAACGATGAAAAACAAATCGTAACTTTTTTTAAATGCGTTGAAAAGCTTTCAAACAATTTAGTGAATTTATTTATTATCCTAAAACTTCAGAATTATTAATAAATAGATTTAATTTTGATTTAATTTTTGCATTAAGTTAAATTGTTAAATATGTAATTAAACCCAAGAAGTTGATTTAAAAATAAAATCTGCTCTTCTTTCTTCATTAGCAATAATGAAGCTTTATTTCTTAAAAATGTATCAAATATCTTTAATTATACTAAAATTACATCAAATATTTCTAAAGAAAAAAGAGCAAATGATCTTTAAATTAATTGGTTTTTAAATTAATCAATTTTATATCATTTTCGTAAAGAAAATTGTGGTTTCAGGTTTCCGGTTTTGTATTATGTTTTGGCTACGCTCGTCATCATAGACGGTTGATCGACTCTTCCTCGGCTACCTAGGAAGGTCGTCAATCTTTGACATTATATCCCAACGAGCCTCACAACGCCACGATGGGGCTGGCATTAATTAAAGCGCGGTCGTTAATTGACGGACAAATCCGAGCAGGCTACGGATAAATACAGACACCTCGATCGAGACGTGAATGGCATTGTCAGCGGCTCGAAGAACTGCTTCCCGGGGAGAGATAATCAATTCCCTTAGCTGCACCGCCGGCACTATGTATACCGTAGGATCGACATAGAAAGGATAATTAAGCGAGTACGTCAGAGATACAATACTCATTTCGTTGACATTAATTAAATTTGGTTGCGTCACATTGTCATAGTAATATTAACAGAGCTCTTCACAGTTCCGATTTTTAAGTACAGTTTAAATAACGCAAGATGACGTCATCTAATTAAACGTAGCTGAGAAGGAACATTTATGTATAAGCCAATAAAAAGCTCAAAGCTTTTTTATCAATGTAAACAAATTATTGATTACATAATTATTAAATTATATTTTTAAAATAATTTCAAATAGACTTTCATAAAATTTGATCGATGTATAATTCTTCATCTCCAATTTAAATCTTTTGGCATAAGTAAAATTTCAATGTCACACGCACACACAAGTTTCATTTTCATTTTAAATCAATAATTAGTTTTTATTAAATAAAGATTTTAACATTTTAATTAAAAAAAATTATTTGATGGAATACACTAAAAAAAGTATTCTGATTAAATCAACAAAAACATCTAATAAGAATGGTATGTTGGTGAAAACAAATAAAATTTCTGGTTACGATGATGATGATCTTATTAAAATGTTACTCTTATCAAGCTCTTTTATTGATTTAATTAGAATATTTTTCTCTAAATAGAGATGTTGAATTTGTTTTAAAGCCAAAAACAAAAAAAAGACATGGGTTGGGAAGAAAAGACAAAAAAGATCCATATTGTAGACAAAGCGAATAAAAATATTATTTTAAAAGAAGAGTTAATTGCAACTAAAATAAGATATGTAAGTGTAAGTTTAAAAAAATTATCACGCTTAATCAAAATTTCGTTAAAAAGAAACTACTTGCAAAATAACAAAACATACAAAATTTGAAACACAATGTATATAATATAATTCACGTAATATCTTTATGTTATCTTAATCGTTTTATTTGGGGTTAGATTTCACACTGCAGTAGAGGTGTACTATGGCTGTGCATCGCCATATTTCAGATTCTGTCGCGTGTGCGCAAGCTCATCCGATTTCGCATTCCTCCGACGCAATTCTGCATTCCGGCAGATACGTATCGGGATTTTCGTCTATATACATCCTGTAAAAGTAGACTTCTATATCCCTCGCCTACGCGATTCCGGAGATTTTATTCCCCTAGCAACCAACCAGAAGAGAAGCCACCCTTCAGCATGATATTATGATAATACACTTATATTCATATGCAATAGGGTCCTCGACTTAGGAAGGCACAGAGGGCAACACGAAAGTCGTCCTCCTCGGGGTCTACAAGCCATAATGTAATTCGATCGACACTTTAGCCCCGAGATGATGGAACGTCGGATAGAAATTGACGACGAGCAGTGGGATGACGTGGCTGAAGAAGGGAAGATGGGTCCTGGGATGACAGGTAAACTCTGGCTCCCGCGTGCTATTCGAGTGCCGAGGTTCCCGAACTAATTGCCCGTTAATTTGGTTAATTGTGGAGGCACGACAAGTATCGGATTGTTCCGACGACGATGGAGTCGGCCCCATTAATGAAGGGCAACTTAAAGGATGAGCAAGAGGCGATTAAAAAATGTCGCTTTTTTTAATAAGAAGCAGAGAAAAAGTAATTATAGACCGCTATCAATAATACATCAGTAATGTATCGTAAGAATCGCGACATGCGAATATCTTCATCAATATAGTCTATGCATAATATACTATTAAAGCATATTTAAGGAAAGCTAATACTATAATAAAAAATATTAAAAGTATACTCTCTCTCTTTTATACTTCACAGTTTACTGTGTATAAAAAATACAATTAAAAAAATTATAATACTAGCAACTGAAATACCTAAAAGAATCAGTGTTATAAAGACTCGGAAAGGTAAATACTCCGATTTTCAGCTAGACTTTCCTGAAAAATTAACGGAGAGTATGACCAATACACCTACATACCTATTATTACGTAGTAACATGCGATTACTCGACGCGTAAAGTTTGCACTGCTTTCTCGACCGGATCTGGGAACCCCTTAGAAAATGGTTTTCTCCCGAGAACGATCAGACCACCGAAGACGTTAACATTCTATTCGAAGAAACTATTTCCCTCGTCATTTTCCCATCTTTTATCTAGAATTCTTATTCGAAGATTACGGAAATAAGCCTGACAGAGGGAAGAACCTTCTTAGCAATAAAGATCCTAAAATTGATCATTATCAGCATCATACCCACGTTCACGGCACGCTCGCTGTTATTACAAGATAATACTAAAGAAACGTTCTTATTGCAAAATATATCTAAAAGTCTTACTGTGATAATTGGAACACATGAAATTTATGGAAAAAATATAGAATTTATATAATTAATATGTATTCTATACTTTTTTCCTTAAATCTTATGTAATATGGTTAAAAATATCGTTTTTTTACAGTAAAAAAACTAATTTTTTACTTGATACTTTTCTTCAAAGTAAAAAATACCGTTCTTTTTTACATATCCAGTCTTTTCCTTCGATTTCTATCTTCCTTTCTCATTCTTAATAAATACTCAAAGAAATTGCATTAAAAAATTGAGAAATCTAGAAAGATTCATGTTTAAATCTCGACTGAGGTGATATTTTTCGCTCGATATTATTTGTCAATTTTTTGGGGATATTACTTACTTTAGCTTCCGTTTAGAATTATCTATCAAAACCGACAAATAATCGGCGCAAATTAAATTTGCTTAAACTAAAAAGAGTAAAATTCATAGGCACCAAAAGCCCACTTTGGTTGGATATGATCTTCGTTTAGACTCAATTGAGAAATATTTTCTAAAATGTAAGTTGTAATAAAATTAAACTTTTTCGAACGTAGTCTTAAGCTATTTCTACATTCTTATATCTTTCCAAATGTAAAAAGTTATTGTGGACCTGATAATGGATATACACGTATTCGATTTAAATTTTAATCTGTGATTGTTTTAATCTAACTCTTGGTATATATGAACTTTACCTTCCAGTTGCCCGCTTAATATCTTACGCCGAAATTTTGGGTAATTTATCGTATATTAAATTTATAAACAAAAATTCGATATGACGTGATATAGGCATGCAATGCAGCGTTGGAATTTATATTTTTATTAGGTACTATTCATGTGTGTATATATATATATATAAATATATAATATATCTAATATATTATATATATATATAAAACATATTAAAGCTATATACGTAGACGCCTCTGTATATCATACAATTCCAATAGTATAATAATCTCTAACGAGGTAGTTTTTATGTTAATATTTATATGAATCAAAACATTTTATCCGCTACTGTTTTATGATTAATAAGAAGCTTATATCGCTGATAATTTCCGGGTATTTTCTCCAAATAGATAAAATCTAAACTGATTCGGTCTAAACAAATCTGCGAGACGATTTATATAAAACTGGTCATAACATTATATTGCAATGTTCACTTTTCATGATGACGATACTAAACAGTCTCAGCAGATTGCGTAAAAGAGATTGCGAAATCCGTAAGGCGTAAGGTTTTAAAAACGTTTTTACAGCGGTCGTTACGCGCGCATTCAGTGTAGCCCGAGGTGTAGCCTGAATCCTCGAAAGAAGATATAAATGTTCGTAAGTACGAACAGTACCTGCATAGGCGTATATGTATTTAGTTGATTCCCCGTCGCATAACGCACACAAGTGCATATCCGTATATAATCTCCTGATATTCTGCAGATCCTATAAGTGCATTGTCTTGTCGAATAGCGTCTTAGGCCCGACATTTCATTACCATATTTCGGACGAATTCACTCTCTTCACGTTCTCCAATAAAATAGTATATAGACAGCAATATAAGCATTTCGCTCATAAAACACAAGAAAAATCGAAGCAATTCGTAAACATTTTATAGTAAATACTTTTGCACGTCGACGTAAATCAGTAATATTTTAATTATATCTCATTTATGTACAATAGTACTTATGATGGAAACGTTAAAATATTTTTTTAAAGAATCACAGTTAAAACTGTATTAAAACATTTGCATTAAAATAAACCTAGAAATAAACGCTACAATAATTGAAAATATATAGGAATAATCAAGTTGGTTCAAACTAAATGAAAGAAATAAAATTCTGTAACTTTTATACCTGTTTAAAACGTTTTTATTTACGTATAAAACTTCCGTGATGGCTTTTAGCAAAAATCTTGATTTACATTTAACAGACATATGTAGATATGAAAATCATAATGGATATGTGAGGAGATACTCAAAAGAATTTCCGAAATTTGAATCTCTCGTGCAAATTGAAATCTATTCAGGATTTTGCCACTAAATATCGCGAATCTATAATATTGTAAAACAGCCTACCATGTAGCATTGCGCTGAGAGCTCGTGTCATTGTTCAAGAACTTTTTTAGTGTTTGCAATTGTATTTGACAATTTTTTGTCATAGATAGAAATAACTGATATTAAAGAAGCTAACTCAAAGAAAGTAATTATCATTATAAGGATGTCTTCAAAAAATAAAACACACATGAAATAAAAAATATAAATAAAAAATTAAAATATGAAATAAATTATCAAAGAAAAGTTATATTATATTTTATATGTCATTTTTTGTAACAGCATTCCCTTTTTCTCCTCTTCCTCTTTGTCTCCCTCTCTCCCTTTTTCACGATTATTTTAAATAACATGTGCAAATAAACATACATTATGATTTTAATAATTTATATTATTAACCAATTCGTCATAAAAAATAAAATACTATAAATAAGTTTTCAAATTACAAAGCTGTCACATTCAGAAACATGTTCTCGCGTTAAAACAAAAGATGTACGTTCATGGTGTCAGGAAAAAAAAAGCAAGGAAAAGAAGTGTAAAAGTGTCTAGGAAGTGTGCCTAAAATGAACAAAACTCATATCACAGTTTACTCGCAACGTCTGTTTGACATTATGGTTGCGTTTCACCGCATTGTACGATCCGCTCCATCCTTCACTCCTCCCACTTGTTGGCATTTCAGGATTGTTGGCGGAAAGTTACGAAACCGCTCTCGCGGTTCCATTCAAGCGTAATTAATGCCAATGTATCCATTTTGCGCTTGGCGGCGGGATACAAGGCAGGATGCGAGTATGCTTTATGAGAGAGTTTATGAAAATGTTCGCCGCAGGAGGGAGGGGGGGAGGAGGAAGAAGCGAAGATCCCTAGAGATGCCCTCGCATCTTCGTATCCTGCCCTCCCCATTGCACAGGTGACGCTCCCTCAGGAACAACCCCGTTGCGTGCGTGCGTGTGCACGCGTGTGCGTTTATGTCGCCGCCAGATATTACCGTATAATTTTGGGATATTTCACTGGCACGTAAAGCAAGCCTCGGACGTGCGCGAATAGCTTCACGGACGATCGTTATTCGCTCGCGGGAGAGAACAAAAGGAAACGAACGGGAGTCCTCGGAGGGTTCCTGCTTTGCATGGTGCGACGATATAGCGCGTGTGAAGGGTACACTCGAGAGCAAAGCGCGCAGGTCGTCATGAATAATTGAGATTCTTGTACAGGGCATCGTTTCGCGTCAAGCCTCACAGGGATGTGCTCCTTGACGAAATCTACCCACGTGCCATATCGATCTTTTTTCATCGGATGCATGAAAGTTTCATCGATAGAATATCATCGTGTATACATCGACATAAAATAGACCAAACGAGTATCGCCTATCGTGAAAGTATCTATCGTGAAAGCGATAGAAATCTTAACTGCACCTCTTCAAGTCCATTTTATGTTAATGCATATACATTTGTGATGTATTTAAAAATAAATGTAGATATATTTTATGAAAATACATAAAATCTTTCAGTTATATATCTTTCTATAATTCTTACTTTTAATATCATTTCTAATATTTATTATTCATAACTGGAATATATAGGCCCTGATGATTCTGGGACATTTCTATTTTTAACTAGTAAAATGATTTGAAATAATTTTATGTTTTATATTATTTTTCAGTTTTAAACTTGAAAAGTTTTTTTAAAAAATACAATTAATAACAAAAGTTTTAGTAAAAAACTCAAGAACCTTCCTTTAGTGTTAAAAAATGTTTCTATTAAATCTCAACGTAGCTTTTACCATCGCGTAATTTTTAGAATAAGCATCTTTTGAATCAGTATATAACATTAATATGACTCGTATTGCTATTGTATAGTAAAAATTAAATATCTTCATATTTATAATAGATTCTTCAAAAATATTTTATTCATATCGCCTTTTAAAAAAGGCCTTTTAAAAAAAAGACTCTCACCACCTACGTGTCGCTTTTTCTGAGGACGCAGCAAACGCGGCGAACGTGCGCGAGCACGGAATGGAGAGTCTAGTGGCATCTCAAATAGTAAGATACACAGATACGGACATAAAGAACAACAGTATGCACACGTATCAGCCGTACGATGACAAATCGCACATCAACGGAGCGCGAGCCGCTTATCCATCAACATCAGGCTGGGACACGCGTCCTCCGGCCCATGGGCATTCCACCTAGTGGACCGCATTACACTCCCGCCGCCGATGTAGCTCGGCGTCTCTAGAGAGCCTGTGATCCCGCGTCACCGGCCAAATCACCGCCATGAGTGGCGATTGTGAGTATCGAAGGAGATTTATCGCCGATTCATGATCGCCGACTTACCGCGACCCTGCTCCTCCGCGACAGAGCAGAGCTACTTTACTCCTCGCTTTTTTTTTTTTTCCTACTCATTGATACACCTTTATCGCCCGTGTATCTCTCAGTCCTGGATTTTGAATCGATTTTATAGTACTTCTAAAAATGAACTCGAGCGTAATCGGTATATATCAATATCATTGACATTATCAAAAGCTGACGAAGATATATTAGATCCGGACATAGTTGCTTCGAAAAATAGTAGCGGTGGTTTCTTATAAATTAAGTCGATAATGATTAATGAATTATGTCGATCGATAATTATGCGTCGCCAACAATAACGGTAACGCTGTATATGAGATATGACTGTCATTCGTTATTAATAATTCGGGACCTGATTTTAATGTATAATGAAATAGTTAATACCTCTCTCTATTTTTCCATTACATGCAGCAAATAAAAGAAAAAAATATTCATGAACGTTGCAACGCCGGGAATCTAATGGCAAAAATTGTAAAAAAGCATTGCGGTTCTAAACAAGCATGAAGGAAAGCCAATCACTGTCCTCAGATTTCCCACATGGAAAATATACGAACAATGCGCCATTTGCATCGATACTGTTTCGAAATAACACATTGTTCGTCATAGCTGTCGATGACGATAAAATAACGAATAAACGTGCGCTTGTCAAACGCAAGATACGTATTTGTAGCTTTTATCGATAAAATCGTTGTCGTCGAAGGAGAATGCAAATCTCAAATCACGAAGATATATCGTGTATACCCTATATGTATACATAAAAATCTCTACGTTTTGAATCATTTGTGAGTTATAACATTTTCTTATACTTAAGAAAAAATTAATGAGAAAATAATAGAAAATTTCGTAGATAGAAAGAAGTGCGGATAATCCGAGCAACACGATAAATATTTTTTGTGAGTTAGATAATGCGAGAGAGTTAAATAATGTTTCGTATCGTGTTGCACGGAACTGGGAAGACAGATATCAGAACGATATCACTATTGTGCATATCTCATATAAATACCTTGCAATAACTCGACGCGAATACAACCACGGCAAATCGATATACCGCCACATTCTGAATTTGCTAGACTCGCGCGCGTTGTCTCGTTAAATACATGGAAGCACATTCCGTGAGCTGACATTGACGTACCGGCACATAATTTCCGTAGCTCTACTATTCGCGCCACCGCTTTACTAGTTGCGCCATTCACGGATTAATTAGTTATACCGTCGTTAAAACGCATACGCACCAACACCCGAGATAACACCGCCGATAACAGAGTCAACTTATTCGAAAGCGAGTGCACCGGAAGTGATAACGATGCGCGTGCGGTTTGATTTCTTCTCAAGTAGCAATTACATAGGTAACCAACAGCTGTAGGAAATAAACGAGAGAGGCAATTGCAACGAGATAAACCCAATAATTTTATATATTTTATATAAATAGCAATTATATGCTCACAACAGTTGGATTAATATGAAATTTTTTGTTTGTTTAATAAAATTATATTCTATTAAATTAGAATTTCGCGTCCTTACAAAGGTGACAATCCTTTTATGCTGCGGTTTAAATATCATCGGTCCAGTTTTCGTGTGCGATTGAATATCGTGTAATATTTTAATTATATAAGTATACATATTCTAAGCAAATAAGAAATACGTCGTATCTCTTGCAATTAATAAGCTGCAGATAAACGTATAACATTTCGAGCCTGTAAGCTAAATAAAAATTATACAACAGATTCACAATCGAAATTTGCGATTATGCTCCGTTGTTATTCGTGTCGTAATTTACAGAAAAGCGGTCTCGCGTAAATTTTATGAACGGCAAGCCGTACAGTGTGCGTGTGCGTCACAATAGCTAGTTTATATTTACGTGCGCAATGAATAATAAAATGTTTAGGCTCACGCTGTAAAAACACGCATATTGATCGTAAATCGTGGAGAGAGAGAGAGAGAGAGAGAGAGAGAGAGAGAAATTGACCGACTAAAAAAATGAAATTAAAACACTAAATACTGTCCGTTACAGATTTTTATAACAATCTCTGTCACCTGTGTTATAGTCTCGTGCGTTTCAATGGTCATTCAATATTCCGCGGACGATAAAATGAAAAGCAATATTTTCCGTTTAATAATTTACACATTATATTCATCAGTTTTACAATAATTTATCGAAGGTTTATTTTACTTAAATAATGAATTTTCTATTGAAATTATAAAAATATGAAGTTTAATCAGCTTTTCGCATAAAATAATAATACATATATATGTATTATTATTGTATAAAGAATTTACAATTAAAACATAAGCAATTGGAAAAAATACAAATACTTGCTGTTTAAAATAATTTTCTCGATTAGTATTTGTATGTCAATAATACAATGCTCGGTGGAGCATGATTTACACTTAAACAGGATATCCCTTAGGCAGGATATCCTTTGGACAGGATATAATCCTGTGATCCATGTCCTACGCCCACTTGTCCACCCAACGTCGCAGGTAAACGCGAGTATGTAAACGCAGTGTCGATTATTCACAGTGGATCATTGGCACTGGACGCACTTATGCACGCATTTATGTGCACACACGTAACAAGTGTATATCTCCTATACACTTATGTATATATTTTCTGAGCCTATAAATGATCAACTACTGGCACTTAAATAGCACGAGAATTTAATTCCCTTTTTTATTTTCGTTTTATTTAACATTATATAATAAAATTATGTATTATATATAATAAATTGTATATATAATTTTCATTTTTATTTTTTTACTTCTTAGTACGCATTATTCATATAAGAGATCTATAATTTAACTTATTATTGTTTATAATTTTATATAAGTAACAAAATCGTATATTTTAAATGTTGGTTGTGGATTACTATTGCGATATTTATATATCCTGTCCAAGAATTTTACAATCAGTATAAAGTTAGTTACAGAACCACCTACGCTCACTCATCTTCTCATTCTCCGAGAGGGTTACCAGAGATACGACAGATAGGGATGGTAATATAGCGTCATTATTATAGACGTCTGAGACGACGGCAACGGGTGCTGTAACGACCTATAAGCGCGTACGTGAAGTCGCGCAAGCGTGGAATTAAACGATCAGAAGACACGGTAGTGTCTCGCGCTAAAAGCAAGCGCAGCGATATCGAAGCGCAAGACCGACCGCGTATCTTTATGCGAGACGTCGAGTTTTCCAGTACGAACCGATCAAGTTCTATTATAAGTAGGCTCAGTCGACAGCTTCCGTCCAAAATATATAATAAAAGTCTTTTCATTTTTTCTTTACGTGCCCGACGAGCGGAGATATGCGACGTATAAAATCTGAGATGTGAAACTTTACTTTCGTCGTCGTCGTTGTCATATCAGTGTTATCTTAATTTATATCTTACAAAAAACTTTCAACACTAAAATTGATAGTTTATGATTAATATCGTCAGTATAAAAACATATGTTTAAATATAATAATATCAAATACGTGTATATATATATTTGATTTAGAAGAATATTATAAAAGTACAGATATTTAAAAAACATTTTTAATGTTCTCTACAAATATACCTTATCTCATCTTTATGCACCGATATGAATCCATTTCATTTAAATTAGACATTCTTTTTTTACTTAGGTCATGCTAATTAATAAAAGGCAATTTGTGAGACACAGTTTCTAATCAATGTCTCATTAAGCATATTTAACATTTAATGATAACGACATTATCGTTTGCCCATGGCAACTTTCTTCGCATAAATATTCTGCCTACTTTTGGTTAATGTTAATTAAATATTCACAATTCTGTACGCAATTAATAAACTCATATTACAATTAATAAATATCTCTCTTTACATAATAATATTTTTTTTATTAATAATTTCCAAGACATAGATGTCATTTTCTTATTTAAATGAGTAAAAAATTCAACGCAATATAATGATGTTTTTAACTTCATTAATAAAGAAAAAGAAGATCGTCGAATGTGTGTGTAAATTGAACTAATTGTAAATAATAAAAGAAACAGGAAGAAAGATAGTAATATAACATTGTTGAGGTTGTTATCACACCAAAAAACAAGGAGGAGTAACAAGTATCGGAGATCGTGAGACTCGAAGTACAGTATCTGAGAGATGATTACGCGAAAACGCGACGATAGGCGGCTTCATCGTCCGTAATTAACATCGTTAAAATGCGGATATTAAATAAATTACAAATAATTATATTCGACTACGGTATTACGTCGTAAGCCATGATCGTATTATACGTACATGCTATATTTACGACATAGGTTACGAGATCGAAACGTGATTCCAACACTCAATTATCAAGTAATCTTCTCACGTAAAAAATTGCTTATACTTTTCTGTAATGTTTTATTGTATAAGATACCAGAGGGTTTGCGGGTTTGTCATCACCGTGTTTTTATCCATTGCTAATGCCAACATTTCGTGAACCTTGCCGTTTACTTCATCAGGGCAAAGAGCGCACTGATGACACATTTTATTATATCTTACTTATTTCGCGCTCCAATTTAATTTTATGCTCTCATATTATAGATTTTGCTTTTTCTTTTATTTTCAATATGTGAGATATGTAGATATGGATTAATATCTATACTATGTATTATAACTACCTAACAAATCTATCCCTAAAATATTTTACACACAGTATTACGGTTTTAACTTTATCACAATTATAAGGAGAAACGGAGTGGCAAAAAGAATTTATTTCTACGCGAGAATCAACGCACTTTACAAAAATGACGTAGCAAGAAAAATGTAATGTACGCACATTTATATCGAAATTATCTATCTTTTATCATTATATGAACGATTGCCGCCTCATAACGGTGCGGGAATGACCTATACCGGTTTTCTAATCAGAAAAGGCGATTAGAGCAAGACGCGCGGGATCTGAGATCCCCCGGGTAGAAACTGCCAATCGCGGCCCCGATCGGCCGCATTATGATTCAAATGGTTCCATTAAGTGCGTTCACGCGCTATTAGAGCCGCGCAGATTCTCTCGCCTTTCCTCACGATGACTTTCCTTACGATTGGCCTCGGCCTTCGTAGATGACGATGGCAAAAGTGCACTATATCGATCCTCTTTAACGTCGTCTCCATTAGCGGCCCGTGCCTGATAAAGTATTCACGACGCGGATAAATACAACGTGATTTCTGAGGTAACGAGTGTTGGACAAATACGTTCGCGAAAAGTGACTCAACGTTCAATCGCTAATCTGCATTATCCGCTGTTGTTTTATTGCATCAACGCGACGCATTGTCGCAAGCACAATTTGATCAATACCAACAAATTAAATCTTTTATTAAAAACTATAAAAGGGAAAAACATTAAGCTAGAAACTTCAAATTGATTTCAACTGTTTAACTTTTACATTGTAAAAATTAAACAAATTACCAAGCTGAAGTTTATGCTGCAGTTGGATATAATTCCACGAGATATTGGCAACACATTATTGTCACGATCTAATTAATTACGGAGTAATACTGCAGACATTTCCAAGTTTACAGGTTTGGTTTAACTATGAATCTCTGGAGATAGAAGTTTCGACCGCACCACTGGGGATAGGGTGACATACACCCTCCGACAATTCTCCGGAAAGTGGCGCCTACCAACGGAGACGCCGAACACCACCAGCGTCCCGACGTCGCAGCATCCCTTTAATGACGTTCTGTGACTTGCCGCTAGATTGAGATACTAAGCGTTTTCTATCTTGACACCGGGTATATCAAGCGCCGATAAGGCAGATTGTATATTGCAACCGTAAATCGAGTACTAAAGATATATGTATTATTCACAATTGGATTTTATATTTAAAACCGTCTTAAATACAGTCTTAAGATATTATGAATCAATCAGACAGCTATTAGCAGAGAGTATTAGCATCTTAAGGCATTACTTGAAACAGTCTTAAAATAATAACAGACACACATACGAATAACACCCTAAAATTTAATTTAAGAGAATAACGGCTCCTTAATTCTTTTTTTAAATTCTCTTATAAGATAGGTTTTTAAATCTAAAATAAATATTAACTGATCACACTTTTAATTAATTATTAACATTGACCTTTATCAAAAAAAAGAGTAAATGGAAGTAAATAATGATTATAATTAAAGTTACGTTTTACGATGCAGCAAATTTGGTTAAATTTAGTAACTATATTGCATGTGCATTACTGAGACTTTAAATATTGATACATTTCTGGTTATAAATTCATATCATAAAAATAATATATAAAATTATAAAATTAATTATACAAAAATAGTATTTGAAGTTCAACATTTGCTATATTTCAACAAGTTAAACGAAAATATTTATAATAATTTATTATTAGAAGAACTTCGTTGTTCGTTATTCTGTTATGATCTTGATATGAAAGTCCGCAAAGAAGTCTATAAAGAGATTTTGAAAGTAATGGTGAAAATTTTGTATAAGAAAGGAGATTACACGCTCAGTTCTTTATCACTCAACTACGTAAAGAATGAAATAGTAGGAATTACAATATTTTTTAGGACACCATTCGGTTCGGTATCTCTTCTTCGAAAGCAACTTCGGACTTTGTTGAAAATTTCTGCGGGCCTTTGACCTGCGGTGCGGACACACCGTGTCATTCTCATACGCATAGTTCGGTACGATTCGAATCAATCGTACGTATACACGGCATCGAAGTCCTCCGTAGCGGGATATCCATTTTCCCATTTATGGTCGATCCCGTGAAAATCTGCCTCGTTAAGCACTTCGATGTATTTGAGGCGGTGCACTCGCGCGTGCACTCGCACAATCCATCAAAAACCAAAAGCAGAAAGCACACGCGGCCACCGACATATCCGTCGGTAGAGATCAATGCGGGATGAAAAAAGACCGCGAACAAAATGGTTTGTGTGACGAAATATAAATCACTATCAAGTATCGTAAAACCCACGAGTTTCTATCAACAGTCATAAAGAGGCAAATCGCTCTCAAAGACCGTAAAGAAACGACTAGCTATCAAAAGTCGTAAAAAAGTGACAATTACAATCGAGAGTCGCTGATTTCGAGTATATGTGTATGTACCTCGGATATCGGAGTAAAGACACAGTCATGTAAAGTACAAACCAATAAAAAGAGGAACAGCAAAACTGTCTCTAAAAGATAAACTATAATTAAAAAGTGAGTTCATTATCGTATATTATAAATTCAATTATACAATATAAAGCACATCAATAAAATAAGTGATATATATATATAACTTAAATAAGTTTGACATTAAATTTAACAATTAAATTTAACATTAAATTATTAAATTTTGTGTGTTGAGTGATAAAGCTTTCAATAAAAATATTTTTGGAAATTGTAAAAGTCTAAGCTGGATCACGGGTGCTTCTAAATAATTGCGTGTGAACTTATATACTATGTATGTATGTAATTCTTCGATTGCGCGCCGAAATTTTTTCAGACTTGAAATGCAACACTAATAAACAAACGTAAAAGTATATAAAATGATATGTAAAATATGAGAGAGAAAGAGAGATATTATATGAAAGAATATAAAAATTGTGAAATATTATAAGTCACATCTCCAATTATATGGATAATCGCGAAAAATAAAAAAAGTATATAAGAAATATATATTATTTCTTAAAAGTATAATTAAGAGAGATAGTTAAACAAATAATTAGATAAATCACAGGAAACTCGATCAACGTGTGGTTTTAGATGGTTTTAATTGTCACACATATATGTGTGTGACGTCGATAATGTGCGGCTATCGCTTGATTAATCTCTTGATTAAAGGTCACCACAGTCAGAGAACCCTTAGGTTACCATCGCCTACTCCAAGCTAATTAACTCTCGACCTGCGCGACAAATCAATCGAGTGGTAGTCTTTCAACCGGTCTCAAATTGGATCTGTACGGAAGCGTCACGCGCGAGAGGATATTGAACCGAGAACTGGATGACAAAGTTCAAATAAACGTAAAAGATGTGTCAATTCGCGTTATAAAATCATTTGATTATCATGACGTTGTAATAAAGCAAATAAATATTTATTAGACGTAATTCTGTTATAACGTGATGAAAGAGTGAACATTGTTGTTAGAAACGATTAAATAATAAAACGTTATATTTATACTTATGTACACTTATTTATAGACGTTATTACTTTGAAATCTTAAAATTTATGTTTTAATTATTTCATGTGAGAAATGTTTACTAACACTTGCAGCAAATAACTCTATCAAGAAAAGTTTCCCTGGAAACTATCGGCTTAAGATTCATCATTAAAATTACGATCACGAGTTCCTCGAACCCACCCAATCTAATCACTGTATTTTATTTCTCTCTGATATCATATTTCTTTCACACCGAACGCGTGGAAACTTTTCTAACAAATTCTCGGATAATTTTTTTGCAAAAATGTGTGAAAAACGATGTAAAAAGAATAATTTAACAACGCGACACGAAAGATTAAATTTACAAAAAAGACCGTATGGCACGTTTTCCTCGTACAGAAATCGCAAAAGCTTTCTGACGCCGTCGCTTTATGTATATATACTACGATTTAACTATCCTTTGATATTATCTCCAACATTGCCTCTACTTTGTCTCTACCAACGACTCTTTACGTCCGTAACCTCTGGTCCTGTACTAATACAGAAAGGGGTTTGATCTCTTTGACGAAAAATACGGGCTAATTGGCGTATATTCCACCGCGGTGGCACCGGCGCATTCGTTAGTCACGATATTCCCAGGAGGAGATGTACCAGATTCTGGAGAATCGCTTTGAGAGATCGGAATTATTATCTTTCGTATTATTTCCTTACCGAGGCGACCATGCGGCTCGACTGATTTGCAACGATAATTACAATCTGCATCTCGTATTTTTTACCAGCACTTCCTGCAATCATGATATTCGCGAAAGATATACCTACGATTCGTAAAGAATAAGTTAGTCACCTTTCGCACCTTTGTTCATTCGTTTACCACGGAAAGATATGCATCACGAATTGGAACACTGCATTATTTCACGTATTGTTAGTTGAAATATCGCGCATTTGTAATACAATCTCGCCTACCTTCCCTGATTTAACAAGTTCTTAATATACCGCGCCACGAAAGGTGTTCCTTTCATCCAATCAGTCTCAGCGCAATTACCCTCGGGGCAAACCCCATGGATACAGCGAATTGGCTTCGGACGGAGCCGCAGATACTTCAAGGATTCTTCACGTACACGTGTAATACTGTAATACGCGGACGTGTTCACGCGGCGCCATGGTTCGAAATGTAACTAAAGCTAAATACCGCCTAATGAACGCATACGGGCGGCTCTTTGGCACAAAGGTCTTCTCTCTGCTTTATATAAAGCACGAGTGAGTTATTTACATTGTGGTCGACAGAATTTCAAGCTGCACGAGATTCTAATGAACCTTTACCTCCTCCACCCACCTCCCGTTACCGTCACCTCCCGCTCCTCACATCGTCTGACCAAACTGGTTCGTTCGGGCCAGTCAGCGTGTCGGGTCGTTAATTAATTAAAATCTCGAAGCGAAATCCGCATCGTCGCAAATATTTTAGATACCTCGAAAGCTTTATGAGGAAAATACTTCAAACTTCCTGACGCACCCCACCCGTCCCATCGCTGCGCGTTTACGTCTACCCCCGGGAAACGGGGATTCATTGCGAATAGCTGTAGAACCTTCGCCGCACGAATATTTACGAAGGGTGGTCTCGAATGTAGGAAAAAAAGGAGTATTTAATGAAATGTACGTACGTTGAAAAAAAGAGAAATGCAGAGAGAGAGAGAGAGAGAGAGAGAGAGAGAGAGAGAGAAATAGAGAGAGAGAGAGAAATAGAGAGAGAGAAAGAAAATCGAAAAAAATGCCACGGAAATCATAAAAATACCACGAACCAGAAAATCGTAGAATTTCAATGATCAGCATTTAACCATTGTGCATTCAATTTTCCTCGGTAACTCACACCGGCGCAAATATTTTTTTACGGTTGAAGTAGTCACTCGCTCGTAATTAATAAGCTTGCAGTGCATTATATGTGTATATATATATATGGTATATATAACTTGTAAAACTTTTAGAGTAAATCATATTCTGAAGAGTGAAATTTCATTACTGAAAATTTAACCACACTTTATTCGAGATAAGTTCAATTTTTACTCTCTAAAGTAAAATTGCAAGGAATTTACAGAGTGTGCATTATAGATGATGTTACAACTTTATTTTGCAAAATATATTATAATTATTGTTAATTTTATTATATTCTGCAAAAATATTGCTACATGAAATTAATGTTTTTGTCAAAAATCATTTTAAAAAAATTATTTTACATTTTATTTCATATTGATTAATTATATAATTAATTTTATGTAGTATATATATATGTTATCTCGAATTTGTATAACATTAATAACATTAATAATCAAATTAATACTGTAATATTAAAATCATGCAAAGTGCAAACAAGATCCTGTTTTACAACCTGATTACCAGTAATATGTAAATTCATTTAGGTAGAACAGCAACATGACTCACAGCAAAATCACAGAAATACGATCCCGAACGACTTATGAATACTCTGGCAATGACGACAACCACTTTTCGAGATAATCTTCAGTTCCCTAATTCTGGGATAAAATCTTAATTACTCGCCCCCACCCCCTTTCTACATTCTATTATTCTCTTCTTCTCTTTCTTTTTCTGTCTATCTTTCTCTCTCTCTCTCTCTCTCTCTCTCTCTCTAGACAGTAAGCTTGAGAGGTCCTTTAACAACTACACGTCGTGCCCATGTTCAACCGAGTAATTACGAATATGAAACCCGACGAGCTTTGAGATTCCTATTAGACTTTTGATGAAGTTGCAACTCGAAAAATTCTCGCAAATGTCAGGTCAATTATCGTCGAATAAAATAAAACATTATTGTGCGTCATATAAAACGATTTGAATAAAAATCCAGTAGGACATTCATTCGATCTGGTTCTTTACAGAGAAAATATGATTTATAATTAGAGCAACTATATGTATATAGACGAGGAAAACTGTTGCACGTTACGGTCTTTGTATACTTTATTATTTTCTCTGCTTATCGAAGGAAAAAGATGTAATTGCGTAGTAATTAATTACAGGTTGCAACTCGTTAAAAGTGTTCGCAAGATACCGATGATCAAACGTCAACAACAAGACGCGGGAGTATAATTCCTTCTTCGCTTTTCTTGACGGCGCTTATTATCGGCGACTTTTATCTAAGATGTTAGTTTCCAAGGTTCAACGCAAAAGAAAAGCATCATAATTAGACGAGAAGAACTTTAATTAGACAGTACGCTTAAGTGACATACCCAAGAAAACGACCTTTATCAAAACTTAATGTAAAACTATAAAAGAGCAGAAAAAAAAAAAAACTGAAATATACGAAATCGATTTATCGCAATCTTATTTATCGCAAATCTCTAATTTACCTAAATACTTTTTCGAACGCTTTATGTTCGCTTTATATTATATACATATAATAATATAATCTTTTATATTAAATAAAAATAGATGCAACAAAATAAAATAAAATTTGATAATGCTGCGTGGATAGAACAGTGTTTAGCTATTTAAAATAACCATAGTTACACAAATCTAAATTTTAAAATAGATTTAGAATTTAACTAGATCCAGATTTGGATTTGTGTATTATGGAGTTATTCGAAATAAATTCCAACCCAAATTTTAGTTTTCTTAGAAAATATAATAAAAATCTAGGAAATAATTGCACAATTTTAAACAAAATCCTTTCCGAATAAATACATAGTACATATTCTGAAAATAATTTTTTTTTGACTATCCACATAATTATGTAGAACATTATACAGGCATGAGGGTATGTTAAGTTAGCACCCCAACTATAATACTCAGGAGTTTTGATTAGAGTTCCCACTTCCTTTTGACGAGACGAAGAGTTCCCTATAGTTAATAACAAGAGTTCCGCTCAATAAATACATATTTTACATTTTTTAAAAATGGGGTGCCAACTTTTTAACGAAATTCAAGGTCGCATAGTTCTGATCAGCTTAACAGAAGTATTTTGTGAATACCTAGAGTTCTTGATACATAAAAAACATTTTTGAGAATAATAAAGTTTTAAAAAAATAGTAAAAATT